>NW_009954236.1:406017-408283 GCF_000747805.2 Chaetura pelagica | reverse complement strand
CAACCCCCCCCCCCAAAACACAACAACGAAGCGGTCTGTGTGCTAACAACATAGCTTAAAAAAAAGTAAACCAAAATTCTGCATTGTTATAAAACTTGATAAAAAATAGTATTTCAAACTGTACAGTCACCAGAAGTACACAGTTATCAAAAATTCACACATTTTTACTTGGCTTCACCAGCACCTTCAGCTTTCTGTGCCTAAAAGAAAAAGGGGAACCAAGTCAATACACCACACACTTGCACCAGCAACTGATAAAAGAGATCTTATTTGGGCTTCACCACTCTTTTAATTGTTAATAAAATGAAATCTAACATTTGAGGCACTGTGAAAGGCAACCTGAAGTTGCTCTATTACGTGCAAACTTGACATGTTTTCAGAACAAGGCAGAACAGTAGCTTCCACATGGCAACGTGACTGGCAAGAAGACAACTTTAACTCTTTACCAAGCAAGTGACACCCTCCCACATCTCTAGAGATGTTGTTTGTATCATAAGCAACACATCTAACCAATCAGGCAATAATCCCTCTTTATTAGCACAAGCCTAGACCCGCCTGTTTGATATGGAAAAAAGATTATTTGCTGACTAAGACAAGCTGCTGTTTTACCTGGTCTGTTTTGGCATCTCCATTTTCTGCAGGGTTGTTTCCCTCCTTGCCAGCATCAGCTTTCCCCTTCTTTCCCTTGGGCAACTTCTCACTCTTCTGCAAGGTGAGATGATGTACACACCATGACAATTAACAACACCCAGTCATTCAGCCACAAGAATCCAAAACTAAAGTGGTAAAAACCAACCTTGGATGTTGGCCCAAAAAGAACACACCACACAAATGTTTGCATGATTGGCACCGACTGCCAAGAGTGTTCACTTTGGTTTTGTTTACTGCACTTGTTGTAAAACTCGGAATTTGTCAGTGCCATCTTGAAGAAGTGATGAGGCAGCTGGATTTCATTACTACCTGTTCCATTATCCAAAGCTTTATTAGTTACTACCAGACGAATCTAAACCTCAGAACCTATTTACCTCTATAGAACTGAAACATGAGGAAAACTTTTTTATTGTGAGGGTACCAGAGCCCTGGGACAGGCTGCCCAGGGAGGCTGTGAAGTCTCCATCCTTGGAGACATTCCAAACTGAATGTGTTCTTGTGGGATCTGCTCCAGGGGATCCTGCTCTAGCAGGGGGTTGGACTAGAGGTCCCTTCCAACCCCACCACTCTGTGACATAACTTACCTTTGGAGCTGCCTTTTTAGGTTTAGGCTCTGGCTTCGGTGGAGCAGGCTTCTGCAAGCGGGAAAAAAACCCCTTATGTTACCCCAATTGTTGCAAGAGAATTATACTACCTCTTTAAAACATTCAACCCAAATAGTTGTTGCTTTAGGCAAGCAAATCAAAACATTTTCAAGTGAAGCACTCACTTGAATTGTCAATTCTACCACTCCCACAGCACCACACAATGGGGCAGCTTGTTAAGCCAATAACTTTCTTTAAACTGAAGATGGTGCCTGTCCAGGACACCCCCAGTTCTCCCAGTTAATACTCAAGCTTAAAACTACCAAGGGTTGTGACAACTCTGCTCAAGAACAGAATACTCACAGCAGATAACCTTGCTGATCTCCGTTGTGGCTGTTAAAGAAGAAAAGTTACTGATTTAATGTGATGAAACATAAACCATCAAAAACTAATTTCAAAGTAGTAAAATCCCAGAACTAGTGTCTAAGTTTTCAGTTCCCTTTCCCCACCCCCACTGTCAAGAAATAGGGGAGTATCCCATTTAAATTACTAATAACAGCTAAAGATATTTGAGTAGATTGTTCAGGGTTAAGGTTAAAAGACAACCAGAGAATCCCTGAATGGTGAAGGTTGGAAGGGACCTTAAAGATGACCAGGTTCCAACCTCCCTGCCACGGGCAGGGACACCTCCCACTACAATACTTTTGGAAGAGATACTACTACTGTTGGGAAGTCAGAATCAATTAAGACCAACCCTCCCTCAGCTCCCCAATTCTTTATTTCCACGAAGTCACATCTCATCTTCCAACGCAAACACCGCAGGATCCAACTTTTTTTTTTTTTTTTAAAAAAAACACAAAACACCGAACTTCTTACCTCATCCTTAACTTTGGCCTTCTCGCCCTTGGCATCTCCTTCAGCCTGGGAGGCGACACAAGCGGCACCGACAAGTGAGAGGGCGGCAGGCTCAGCCCCCGGGCCCGCACCGCTTCTGCTTCACCCCCCCCCGTCCCTCGGGAACCGCTTCCATC
>NW_009954236.1:402769-404959 GCF_000747805.2 Chaetura pelagica | reverse complement strand
GGGGGGGTGTTTTCACCGCGACCCCCCCGGGAAGCAGCGCGGGGGGTGCGGAGCTGTTCGTTCAGCACCTCAGCAGGGACCCCCCAACACCTGCGGCAGCCTGGGGGGGGGAATCGGTGTGTGTTCCTGAGGGAAATTATACCCAAAATGGGTTGTGGGGGGGGTGATGGGGAGAGTTAAGAGATGTGAGAGGTGGGGGGGGGAAGGGGAGGCTGGGTGAAAAGTGGAAAAAAATAGGAAAACGCCAAGAAAATCGAGCCCAGGGCCATTCACGCAGGTGTCTCTTGCCAGCTCTGGGTCAGGTTTTGGGTCTTTTCTCACACCCAGATTCAAAGCCCATTACAAAACACACACCTCACCCTGCCCCCAGTTTTGAAGCTTTTCATTGAACCTCATCCCCCCCCTAAAAAAACCCTCAAGGAGCAAACACCCCGTCCCTCCCCGAGGAAGCTCTCGGGCTTTTTTCCACACCTCACCTGCCACCAGTGCAGATTTTTCCAGCCGTGCTGGTTTCTCACATCTTCACCGTGTACTTGGGAGGGAGGAAGGTGGGTTCTCACCCTCAGCTGCAGCTCCACCTCCACAACTGGCACAAAGATCTGCTCCTGAAACTCTGGAGCCTGCCCATGTCACTGCCACCCACCCTCTAAGGAAGGAGGACTTGGAGGGAAAGTTGGTATTTTTACTGGAATAACATGGCATCAACAAGCTGCCAGGTACCACGCTGCCTGAAGGACTTCTCCTGGCCCCTACAGCAGCAATGACTTCTAAAAAAGGGATTAAAACGTTCCCCACATGCATTTTATAAACCAGATCCTTCAAGGACCACACCTGCAACAGCAGTGCTACTTAGTGAGAAACCACCACCGTAGCTTTGCTCACCTGGATCATCAGAACCCAACTGAAAACCTTATTTTTTTGGAGGCAAAACCACATCCACAGGTAGAAGACTCTCGCCTTCTGGAGCCTGCAGAGTGCTCCATCTCATGGAGACTGAACTGTTTTCACAGACAGCTTCCTGAAATGTGAAGACAGGAGATAAAATAGAGCCAAAGAAGTTTAAATCTCAGCACATCTGTCATCGCTTTTACCCCAGTTGCTGTTTGCTACTTGCTCAAGAGGAGGTTCAGGCACAGAGCTACACTGGGCCAAGCCTTGGGCTACCAACAAATTGCTCACACTGGACTGTAAAAATGACACAGCCCTCAAGCCCTTCCCAGTCTAAAAGGAATCAGAGGATGAGCCTGTCAATGTTTAAAATAATTACATTACGCCTGGGTGGTGCCTTCATCACACCTATGAATAAACTCTGTGTACTCTTAAATGTCCAGCTTGTTTTTTAAATGAAGTTTGGAACGAAGATGCTTTATTCACAATGTGACAAGGGAGGTCCCCTCTGCACCATCACAAAATGCTGGGCTGGCAGCACTCACAAGTCTTTTAAATCTGCATTTTCTAGTTTTCACCTGGAGGTAAAAAGGTACTTTTCAAAAAAAACAGCAACAGCTGGTAGTGCTGCACCTGGATGTGCATCCAAAACAAAAATCAAGATATTTTCTGTTATTTTGACCACAGGGATGGAAACCAGGGGAATACCAGAGATGGAAATCATCCTGGAAATGAGCTAGTCCATCCCTGCTGATGGGAACTGAGCACAGGCACCACTGCACAGCTGCTCCGGCCGCTCCCACCAAACTCCTCCTCAGCCATTTTGGCCAGGGTCAGAGGTGGGTTTTGGCTACTGTATTCCTGAAACCCACCCTCATTCCCTGGAAACAGGATGTTAAGTCATAGCTCTAGAGAGGTCTCAGAGGGATTTGGCATACTGCATCCATCACCCAGTTTTAGCTAACTTCTTTTCCTTTTTAAGCCATCAATTCCCAACCAATCCTTTTTCCTTGCCTGCTCAGAGCCTCTTTCCCAAGCACAGTCTATTCCAACACCATCATCTCCAGGCATTTGGGTTTTCCCCATAAACACTACTCAGAAGGGATCACAGGACCCAATGAAGCTTTGGAGTATCCTTTTTTTCTTTAGAGTAAGGCTGACAACACCTTACTCTAGCTCTTTTTTCAAGAGCAGATACATCCAATCCAGCACAGTGAGATGGGGAAAAGTCAAGATGCTGTCACAAAGTAGGGAGTGGGGAATCTCTCTGCCATCACTTGGCACAGGACTCCCTTCTACAGC
>NW_009954236.1:395450-402733 GCF_000747805.2 Chaetura pelagica | reverse complement strand
AGCAGGAATAATCTCCCTAGAGAAAGCAAGGCCCCCTCCTTATGGGACAGCAGAGGAAATCTCAATACAAGATTCACAACTGCAAAGCCATGGGAAGAATTCAAGCCCAGACTGAACAGGACTGAGTGGGTTTGCCTGGGCCAGTTCACCAGGAGTCAAACAGAACTGGAGGCTCATTTCAGATAAACTTATCACCAAAACACCCCGACCTGTAAAGTACCAAGCAGCAGAGATACATGTGTGTGTATTCTTCATCATCAGGGGCAGGGAGGTGAGGCAGAAGGACGGCATTCCCTTCCCCAGCAGCATTCCCAGAGCTAGGAAGATTCACAGGACTGTCCCTGCCCTCAGAGAGAGCCAGTGGGGATGTCAAGTCCCAGAGCAGCTCCACATCCCCACAGCAGAACTGCTCCAGGCAAACTCCTCTGGGCAGCAGCTGTTCCCTCTAACGTGGTTAAATATTGTCTTCCCAAGACCAACCCAGCACCTGTGTCATGCAGACACTGGACACAATCTTTCCAAGAAGTCTGCTCTCTTGTGCTTCAGTGCCTGCAGGAAGCCCTGGATCCTCTCCTCACGCATGGCAGTGCATTTCTGCAGCAGCGTCTGCCGGCGCCGCGAGTCTCCGTGGGACACAAACCCCTCCTGCTGCAGCTTCATTGTCACATAAGCCTGATCCCTTTCCATTTCTTGTTGCCTCCTTTCCTCCAGGTAGGAATCTCTGGCCTTCTAGAGTGAAAAAAGCAGTAGAAGGTTAGCACTTTACCAGGCCATCCAGCTCATCTGTGGCACTGATGTGAAGCAGCACAGGTTAGGGAAGAAGCAGCCTCTGCTCAGCCATCAAGCTGCAGGTGAAATGAAGGGGGGCTCTGCATGCACTCCCCCTCTGTTTGAGGCAGCCTGCTTGATTAGTTAGGAATAAATACAGGAATATCCTTCTGGACCCTCTCCCCAAGTCTGCTCACTGTGTTAACTTGGTTAAATAGTTAACATAGATAAAGGTCAAGACAGATTGTGGAAGAACCCTCAGATACAGGAATCAGGAACAGCTACAAAAAGACCTTCAAACCACTGCCGAGCACACAGGCTGTGCTCACCAGTGTCATCCCAGAAGCTTTCATCCTGTTCATGTGGCAGCTGGAAGGTTTTAGGGGATCCTGAACAATGATTTGTGGGGCAATTATTGGAGCTGATGATTAGGTATGGAGCTAATCAGCTTCAGCATGAAAGCAAGAGTGGGCTCAGCATCCTCAAATGCCTGTGTGCTGGCTCAAGGCACAGCAGGGTAGGCAGGGGCTCTCCTTGCCTGCCCTTCCAGTATTTGAAATATTTTTGCAGAACATCACTTTTGGATTCCCTCTTATTGCACATCTCCTAACCTGCAGCCTCCAACAGCAGAAAAACATCTGCATCCAGGAATATTAAGCTTTCGCTTAAAAAAATAAAAATAAAAAATAGAACTGGTCGTTGTAACATAACCTGACACACACACTTGGGGAGTGCTGGCTTTTCAAATGAGCCAGAAGAAATTAGTCTAATGAGAGCCTGACTCACTGTGCACCACACTCTGCCTGTGCACAAGTCAGTAGTCTGTGCACTAGCACTGAAAATGAACTCTTGTGCTGGGAATGGGAGCAGAACCATCCCTAACTACAGAAATCCTCCTGAATCCTATCAGCACATCAACCCCCCAGCCCCACCATCCACACTGACAACCACCCCTTCCACCAAGTCAATTTGTTTCAAGAGCTCCAAATAGTTTTTGTTTTCAAGATCACCTGTTTTGAATGCAAAAAAACCCAGCTCTAAACCTCAGCAGTCCCTTGGAGTGAGAAGTCCTCCCCCCCTGCACAACTGGGCTGACAAAACAGCAGCCTCACAGTCTGGAAATTGGGTCTTACAGCAAGAAAACTGACCAAAGAACAAATGTGGATGATAATAAACCTTGATAATAGCAAAAAATGAACAAAGATGAGAAGAGCTAGGAACAGAAGCAGCATTTGTCACTCATCAGAAATTAGCACTAGGAGCACAGGCAGAACAGTGACCTTACTGTTCAATACTCCTCAAGACAGAGGCAAAGCTCATGTCAATGACAAACACTGCTGCCTTTTTTGCTTTCCTCTTCATGCAGAAGGTGAACTGCCATTAGTTGTGTTCATATAAAGAATTATTCGTAGGAAAAGTACAGACTTGGGGCAGAAACAGGAATAAAAGAGGTTAAGGGTGAAGATAATTTGGATGCTTCCAGGCTGACTGGACCTGATTAAATTCTCCCAAGAACATGACTGCTTATAATCTCTCTGACAAGTCTCAGAGGTGAGCAAGATCCCTGAAGGTAGAAAAGGGCAATATAATGCCTATCTTTAAAAACAGAGGACCCATATCATTAAGAAACACTCAGCAACCAGATCTGGTGGAGGTGAGAGTCACCACAAGCTCCTCCTCCTGCCAGTTGCTGCTGTCTCTGCTACAAGCTGCTGCCCTCCAGATTCCCCCATCAAGGGCTCCAGCTCCCAACTTGTTTTGCTTAAAAATAGCCAGATTACTGAGTCACTACTAAGTCAGACAGATTTATCTGAACCAGGTCAGGGAGAGCTCACAACAAGAAATCTAAGAGGAATAATGCCAATGAGCAATAGGACCAATCTCTTTGGTAGGCACATGTGGACCCACCAAAAAGAGGACACATGTCTGCAGTCCCACAGCTCAGGCAACCTCACTCCAGCTGCCAGAAAGGAAACTCTAATTTCACTTGTTATAACCCTAAAAACAGCAGAGTTAGAGCATGCAAATTCTCCCTGCTCATTCCAGAGTGAGCTCAGAAGCCTTTGCTTGAGTCACCAATGAAGTGATTTGAGTGAAACTGCCTGATTTTGCCCTGTGCTGACTTGTTCTGTCAGCTGAGGAGAGGGGACAGATACTCTCAGCTGGTGGAATGAGCGATGAGTAAAGAGACTTTAGACAACTTAGATATTCCTTTAAGTAGAGGAGTCACCACCTGCTGAGGTGTTGTAATAACCCAGGAGAAGCTACAGGAGAAGCAAGACATCTGGCATGAGCTGCTACTGGAACAAGGTCCTGACTGAACACACTGAGTGACCAACCCCTGTGCTCTCTCATCTGATCTCCAGCAGATCACTGGGCTGGAAACATGCTGAGATCTTCATCTCCCTAGGGCTGCCTTACCTGTAAAGCACTGTAGTTCATCTGGAACCGAAGGATGGCCTCACACAGGTTCCAAAAGGAATATTCTGGCCACAGGACTGACTGAAACACCAGGCATGAATGGGATGTCTGCAGAAAGCAAGATCACCAACAATTTAATCATCTGGGGAAGGAAAAATGTCATCCCAATGCAGCTCTGTTATGATGCCAGTTTCCCCACAAAGATTTCACCGAGGCTGTGGTATCAGATTCTACTGAAAATGAAACAAATACCAGGGAGGAGAGTTTGAAATTGCACAATGTAGTGTCTTTCTGATTAGTTTTCAGACACTAGTCATCCATTCCTGTAAAAATACCAGCAGAATTCTTTCTGATGCTATGTTGGTCTTCACAGAGGTACTTTTAATAGCTTAAGCACCATGGACATATAACCAAACTAAAATAGCAACTACCACAGGCTGAGTTAAGGGAATAACAGATGAACTGAGCATCAGGACATGACATTTAAGCCATTCACCAAATGATATCTTGTCATATTCCTCACTGCCCACTTGCAGCATTCAAACTGATTAATGAACCTCAAGAGTTGTGGGAAACTGAACATATCCTAGAGCTGAAAGATGCAAAATTTCAAGTTAAAACCTATTTTTTGCCATCGAGTTCTTTGAAGTTTCAGGTAAATATTTTCCTATGACTACTACTACAAAATTTAACACTTAAAATGTCTGCGTGACACTTAAAATTGTAATGATGGAAAATCTTGGTGTCAATTGTACATTGTAGAGACATTTTCTTTAACACCAGGGAATCACCCTGAAAGCACAATTTCCTCCTACTTTAGGGCTGTCAGGACACACACAGCTGCCAGAAAGGGAAAATGTGCACAGGCACATCTTCCCCTCTGCTGCTTCTGCTGTGATCCATGGCATGGGAGAGGGGCACCACCAGCCCAACTCATGGAGCACTGACTACCTCAGCCAGGCTCCAGCAGCTACAGCTCCAGGCTCCAAGGCACATCTCTGCCAGGACTAGCAGCAAGAGGAAGCCCAGACTGGTTTGGGTTGGAAGGATCCTTAAAGGCCACCTGGGCCAGGTTCTCACCACCCTCACACCCAAGAATTTCCTCCTCATGTCCAACCTCAATCTCCCCTCTGCCAGTTTTAATCCACCCCCCTCGTCCTCTCACTCCCTGCCCTTGTCCTGTCCCTCCCCAGCTTTCCTGGAGCCCCTTCAGGCACTGGAAGTTGCTCTCAGGTCTCCCTGGAGCTTTCCCTTCTCCAGGCTGAACACCCCAGCTCTCCCAGCCTGTCTCCAGAGCAGAGCTGCTGCAGCCTTGGATCATCTCTGTGGCCTTCTCTGGACTCTCCACAGGAGCTCCATGTCCTCATGTTAGCTGGCAGAACTGACACCCACCCAGGTTATACATGTGCCCAAAAAAACAGCAAGAAGAGGGAGATGCCTTGGTAGGAAACTGCAGCTCTGGCCAGACAACTTTTGTGAACTGGGCAACGAAATGGGTTGGAACAGGAACATCTGATGTGGTTGCTTCGAGGCAACTGCATTTTGGCTCCAAACTGCACATGTAAACCCAAATGTTAGCTTTGAGTAAAGGAGCTTGACTCAGATGTTCTCCTGCAAAGTTTGGCTTCCAAACAAGTCAGTATTGCCTAGCACAGGAAAGAGAAATGGAAGCAGCTTTGGATACTGTAACTGCAAATACATGAATTTATATGCATGAAGAACTTAACTATGGTTTAGTTTAGCAGCTCTGTCACTCTGATTTGGCTTTGGCATCCTTAGAACCTGTCTTGCAGGGTCTTGTTTCATTATGAAAGTCAAACAAACTTCCCTAACTGTGATGAGTCAGGAATGTACTTTCCATGTATGTTCCAGAGTTACACCTCCAATACCTACAGCTGGCATGGGCCAAACACCTCTCCCAGGAATCTAGAAACCCATCCTGGGATTTCCTCATCCCAGGAAACATATTGCCAGGTTAAATTAACCAAAGCCAGGAATTCACCAATCTAACGAGGAATTAACTGAATGTGAGAAGAGGAGCAAACAGATGAGCAATTCACTATTTCCTTGGCTGCTGCCAGCTAGACTGATTTGTGATTCCTCATTAAGTGTTTCAGGATGAAACAGTTCCAGCCTTTTGCTGCAAGGTGTTTTAGGCAATCACAGAACTGCAAGAAAGGTTCCTCAGAAATGCCCCAGCACCCAGTTCATCCAAGAAGTTACCTAAGCCCTGGCAGAGTAGTTGGAGAGCTCTCATGTCAGCTCATGCCTGGACCGAGTAGAACACTCTCTGAAGCAAATATGGAGTATTTCAAGGAGAAAACAAAGACTTTACCTGCCAGAGCAAGAAATCGCTCAGCCGAACCTCCCCGGAGGTGCGGATCAGGAGGTCTGGGTCAGGGGAGTTGTTGGTGTAGAGACACTTATCGAGCAACGATTCAGACACATCACTAAGAAAGACAGATGCATCTTGTTAGGACCACCTTCCTGACCTGGTGGAGGTGGCACTACTAACCCAGAACTATCAAAAAAAAACCCTCAATAAACCCAGGACTGCAGGTTAAAACTGGGTGGTGAGGCTGTACCACAGCCAACCAGCAACTTGCTTTTGATGGATTCTGCTGTCTGCTCCATGGGCTCTTTCAAAATGCCCTTTCAGCCCCCAGAGCAATGTCCCCCACCACCACATGCTCTTTGAAATGCAATCCAGTGGTGGAACCAGATTGTGAGGACTTCCATCTGGAGCAGAGAGCAGAGTGCTCACTACTCCATCTCCTCCAGGGTGGAGGAACAGTTCAGCATTCATGATTCATCTGTTGTTTGACCTCATAGCTAAGACTGCCAGCCAAGCAGCCAATTGTTGTGGCATAAAATCTGCCTTCACATTTAAACTAACTCAAGACACAGACCTAATTTCTCTTCTGTCTTGGTTGTGTATCTATCACCATGGCAACTGAAATAATAAAAAACCAAACATTGCATAGTAGCTTTAAGTCATTTGTTCCAGTCACACTGGTTCAATCAGATCTACTTAAAAGCCACTTGGCTTCTGAGAGGTTTATTAATGAAGTGTAGGTGGTAAGACAGGCAGCCCTCATCTAGGAAGCCTCACAGAGAGACAGGAGTTACCTGGGTTCCAGCAGTCCTTGTTCCACCCCCCATGCCATCTCCCTGACTGCGTTGCTGATCTCGTGTCTCGATGTGTATGCAAAACAGACATTTAGAAAGCACCTGAAAAGAGGAGAAAGATGGGAAAGACTAACCTAAGGAAGGTCCAGCAGATGATGGAGGGAAGAATGTCTACAGCAGTGACATGTGCTTGTAGGACAAAGGGGAAAAAAATAAAGCCCTATCGTCTGCCAAGCCTCAGCCTTCAGGCTGAAGAGGAAGGCAGGAGAGATCAGCTACTTGGAACTGGGTGTTACTCACTTGTTGTAGTTCCTGGTTGCCAGGACAGCTTGGGCAATCAGCTCCTGAATGTCCAAAGGCAGAAGTGGCAGGTCCCCAAGGACACGGATACACACGCCATGCTTCTTCAGGCTCTCCCTACACCCAAAAACAAGAGTGAGGAGCACAGAACACAGCCTGTCCTGCACAAGGGGCATGTTTGCCTTGTGCAGCATCTACCACGTGAAAGCAGCAGGCAGAGCTTCAGCAAAACTAGGAATTAGAAGAAGGCAAAATGGCCACATGCATTTCAGGTGCTGGAACCTGGCTTGGATTTGATCATCACAAACCATTCTGTAAAGGGAAACTGACCATTCTCCACACAAGTTCCTGAAGTACAGGCAATGCCAAAGGACTAGAAAATCAGCACAGATTAGGCATTCCTACCCAAAGTTCTGGAAATCCATATGGAAAATTTAGAATACAACCACAGACTCTAGGCACCTGTAACTAATCCCAAATTAAGACAACTGATGGTGACCCACAGAGCAACACAACTACTTTCTGGTGTAAGGAAAGATGAATGTATCAATGAGGGTGGGATGGGGGTGGTGGAGTGAACATCAGATGGGACAGGTAACCCCCCCACGCCTGCTATAACATTATTCTGAGCAGACTGGGCACTCCACAGGGTCTTCCACATTCCT
>NW_009954236.1:391437-395393 GCF_000747805.2 Chaetura pelagica | reverse complement strand
TTCCTGCTGCTGCCTTACTGGTGCCACAATCCCCTGATGAAGGGCCACACTGGGTAGAAATCAGGGAAATGGCCTCTTGGGATCACTGTGTGGTGCAGCACTCAGATAGCCCTGGTTTTCCTGACTTGTACTAGCACACACACAAAGCACAAGCTAAACTGACCAGCCAAATGCACTGTGCCAGAATTTAAGACCAGGCTTTCCTACCTCATGAAAACACAGGATCTAGCACTCCAGTGCTAAGGAATTTCTACTTGTGCTCTCCTCAACCAAAAGCTGGACCATCCCAACTGCTTGGATGGGATTGTTGCAAAACAAGCCACATGATACACCCACCAATCTGGCCTGGGGACTGTGTGTGCTCAGGAGCTGCACATCCCACCCAGGCAGGCACAGCTTCCTTCATTTAAACCATTTTCACAAACTTCCAACAGCCCTGTAACACCTCTTAATCACTTTCTGCTTTAGTTCCACAGACAGACACCAGCAGATTCTTACTGTTCTTCCAGCAAGCGGCTAAATTTCTGTCTTGCCAGATCCATCAGCCCATCCACCTCCTCCTTGGAGCGCTTGAAGTTCTCGATGCTAAAGGCATAAACTGTCACCTCCCGAATGCCCAGGTTCAAGCACCACCGTAATGTCTGCAAGAAGACAAAATATCATGGAAAACAAAACCCAGGTGAGCAGATCCAGACAATCAGACAGGTCAGCAAGACGCAGCTTCTCCACTGGCAAAAGCTTCCTGTCGTTTCCTGCGATGCTGAGACTGGATCCAAAGGAACAACCACCAAGAGCTGGCAATGGAACCCACCTGATGAGAGATGGGTCAGTCTCAGCACTATTGTGGATTCACATCCTTGGATGGGAGGAAAATATCTCCATCTAAGGATGTGAATCCACAAGAGTTGCAGGGCTGATCCATCCAGGGAGAGCAGTTCTTGTAGAGAACTCAAAATGATATCCTCATAAATACACAGATATCCTCAGAGATAATCCTCATAACATTACAAGTTATATGTTATTGTACCTTTCAAAACCTTTTCAAAGAAATTTAACCCTCTTCACAGGATTAAATGCTTCAAGATCTACCCGGCAGATCTTTTAATTGAGTGTAAAACAGATAGGGGAAAAAAACCAGCTGATGAAAATGACTCTGCAAGATACCAGGAAGAGGGAGAGGAGCTGCAGCTGGGAACCCTGATGACTAAGGTCACCTCCAAGCCTGACTCCAGTGAAGGAAGAGGATCCACCAATTGAGCAGTAAATGGGCAACTGGTGAACATGGCTCAGGCTTTCAACACACAGAACATAAAGGCAGCAAACACCTTTCCCACCTGTGCCAGCTTATCAAAGCCTTGCGAGTGCCCCTGCTGTCTCTCCACGTGGCACTTTTGGGCGTAACGGCGATTGCCATCCATGATGAAGGCAACATGTTGGGGCATTGGACCTGCCTGGAAAATGAGGAGAGACACAACAGAGCAGAAAGTGAATGGCCAAGCTGGCATCTTGCATGGCAGAGTTTAGTCCCACCATTCCTGGCAGCACCACCAGGATTCCTTCCAAAACAGGCATGTTTCATAGAATCATGGATGGTTTGGGTTGGAAGGGACCTTAAAGACCATCCAGTCCCACCCCCTGCATGGGCAGGGACACCTCCCACCAGCCCAGGTTGCTCCAAGCCCCATCCAACCTGCCCTTCAACACTGCCAGGGATGGGGCAGCCACAGCTTCCCTGGGCAACCTGGGCCAGGCTCTCACCACCCTCACACCAAACATTTTCCTCCTCATGTCTCACCTCAATCTCCCTCTTCCAGTTTTAATCCCTTCCCCCTTGTCCCAAGTCCTTCCCCAGCTTTCCTGGAGCCCCTTCAGGCCCTGGAAGCTGCTCTCAGGTCTCCCTGGAGCCTTCTCTTCTCCAGGCTGAACAGCCCAACTCTCCCAGCCTGTCTTCATAGGAGAGACTGAGAGAGTTGTGGTTGTTCACCCTGGAGAAGAGAAGTCTCCAGGTTTGTAGGATGTCAGCTTCAAGTCTGGGGCTGGACAAAGTAAGATGCTTACTCCCTCTGTGCTATCCCTGGTTTGGGATCTCTAACAAGCAGGGCAGTAATGACAATTTCCACACTGCCCTCCCTGTTTCTGTCACACAACAGAAAACTTCAGTGCCCAGGAGAGCAGCCCTGCCACAAGCACCTCCCTGCAGCCACAGGGGAGGCTGCACACAGGTTTATGCTGCCATAATTGTAAGTCCTGAGACTTAAGAGGAGCGTTTCTTTCCACTGACCTCACTGGATCCCTCTGTGAAGACACCAGCACCAGGCTCAAGACACTACTGAGCAAGGACAGAATGTTCCCAGAACTGGCGAGTTATTATTCTACTCAGCAGAAACTCAGAGTAATCTCTTAAACTCCTAATCTGACCACCTTGCTTCTCACCCTCTTCCCATGCTCTGCCTTCATCAGCAAGGCTGCAGAACATGGAGGCCTGGGAGTGTAAGTTCACTATTGGCAGCCCTGCCTGCTCCTTTGCAAGACTAAGCTCAAGTGATTTTCCATCCTGTTTAAGGATGTACATCCCATGCCAGCATAAAATGCACCCTGGCAACAAAAAGCAGAGCAGTCACAGGGTCAGTTCCACTCTGAACCCCAGGAGCCTGCCAATTCTCCAGCCCAGGTAACCAAATTCCTTCCTTACCTTAATGATGTTGGCACAGAATCTCTCTATGATGGTCAGCTCACCCTCTCTGATCCACGACATGTCTGAACCACAGCTCCTTGCCTCCTTCAATGGGAAGATGAAAATGAAAGGGTTAGAGGGACAGAAGATTCTGTCTGAGCCCAAAGCAGGGCTGCAAACCATCACATGGGGAAAAATAGGCCTTGATTAGCTGCTTTGGAGCCCTTTTTATCATCTTGATAAACAGATAGAGGGGGAGATCAGCAACAGGGTCTAGAATTTTCCAGCTGTTTGTCATAAGAGGGGATTCTGCACTAGCTGGTAGCAAGGAAAAACACATTACTGCATCTTCCAGCCCATCCAGGTGGTGAATTAGTCCAGAGCTGCAATCTGGACCACCAGCAGGTGAGTCACAGGCAGCACCACCAAACCTTCAGTGCTTCTGTCATTGAGCTGCTGGAAACCTTTCAAATGAAGCAGCTGTTTACATCACCAACCACCCTGCCCTTGCATCATCACTGCTGTTTGTTTCATTAATAAAGGACTTTAACCTCTGAAGCTGTAAAGCTATTGTGGTTTTTTTAGCACATTATCTGCACAGAGAATACAAGGGGTTTGAGCTAACAAGACATAAACTTGCTCAACTTCCACGTTAAACCTCCCATTCTCTCTGCCAGGACCCCTGCCCAGGTAAAGCAGCTGCGGAGGAGCAGTGCAGACCCAATCACCTCCCTACACACCCAGGGACCGCAGCAGACTCAAAACGATGCTGACTGCAGGGATTTCACTGCCCCTTCCCTCAGGAAGGGATGTCTGGCCACAAAACACGAAGGCAGGGAACTGCTGACCCTCTGGCTCTGCCACTAAAGCTCTTAACGCTCCCTTGGGAAGCCCACGGGCTGCAAACACACCCTCCTCCCCTGCCACCTTAACGGACACCGATCTTTTTACACGGGGTTCCACACTCACCTTAAAAAACAACCAAACCCACCTTCCCAAAGCAGCCCCCGCTCTGCGGGCCGGGGACGCAGCGCCTGGAAGGCCGGGACCCCCTCAGGCCCAGCCGGGAGACCCTCCCGGGGCGGAGGAAGGAGGGAGGGAAGCGAGGAGGGCCTGAAGAACACCCGAAACACCCCACACACACACACCCTGAGCGGGAACGGCCCTGAGCGGGAACGGCCCTGCACAGCCCTCCCGCCCCGCCGGGCCGAGAGGAGACGGGATCGCCCCCCGGGCCTCCCGGGAGGGAGGGAAGGGGCTGCCCAGGAAGGGGCAGCGGGCG
>NW_009954236.1:382093-390069 GCF_000747805.2 Chaetura pelagica | reverse complement strand
TTGGTCCCTGAACCTCAGGGGAAGAGGTAAAAAGAGTCACTGCACACACACAACGTCACCAGCAGCCGTTGCCCACGGTCTTTATTATTTTATTGGGTTTTTTTCCAGGAAAGAAAAAATAAAACAAACAAACACACCACATTTTACATAGTTGGTACAAAAATTAAACAACAACGAACAACAAAAAATATTTAAAAAAAAATCATAAAGGAGGGGGGAAAACCTGCAGCAACAGGAACTGAGGATGTGGCTGCAGGGAATCCCACAGGAAATCTCTTTGGAAAGCACAGCTCGGGGGGTAACCCCAGAGCCCCACAAACCCCCCTCCCCCCCCCTCCCCCTCCTGGATCATTCCCTCCCACCCAACTTCATAAAAATTCACGAGTTTGACACGAACAAGCTTTGGTTGCTAGCAGTAAACATGGATTTACATTCTTCCGTCTCCTCGTAGACAATCTTGTGACTTCTTGAGGCTTTGGCACCAGGGGACACGCAGACCCCCCTACCCCCTCCTGAGGCTTCTCCTCATACATTCAAACGCTCCCGTGCCAGAGCAGGACCCTGAGTGTGTGCAGCTCCCCCCCCCGCCCCATGCATAGTGCCCCGTGGGTGACAGTGCAGCCACTGACAGTTAATTATTAGCAAGGTAACTGGGAAGAACCACCATGGCAAGAGAACCACCATGGCAAGAGAGAGAACCACCATGGCAAGAGAGAGAACCACCATAGCAAGAGAGAGAACCACCATAGCAAGAGAGAGAACCACCATAGCAAGAGAACCACCATGGCAAGAGAGAGAACCACCATGGCAAGAGAGAGAACCACCATGGCAAGAGAGAGAACCACCATGGCAAGAGAGAGAACCACCATGGCAAGAGAGAGAACCACCATGGCAAGAGAGAGAACCACCATGGCAAGAGAACCACCATGGCAAGAGAGAGAACCACCATGGCAAGAGAACCACCATGGCAAACCCAAGGAGAAGATGAGAATCAATCCCATCTTCCCTGCCCACGTGGCCTTCCCTTTGCAGATAAGAAGTCCCTGTTTTGCTTGGATCCCGGTACCACGTTGGCCCCCCGGGGGAAACCTGAGTGATTTTTCTAAGCCCTTTGCTCTTTTGTTTTAGCCTGGGACAGGGATGGTCTCAGAGCTCATATCCCCACGCTGAGCTGTGAGGCAGAGTACACAGAGAACATCCTGTCTCCCTGGTCTATCACCTCTTAGATGCTTTGGCTATTTTTTTTTATTATTTTTTTTTATTTTTTTTTCCCCTCCTCTTACTTTTGTAAACAATAATCAAGGAGAATACTGAGAGAAAAATGGAAAAGATTTACAGAGGTATTTACACACACCTAGCAGAAAAAAAATATTAAAAAAAGAAACAAAAATAAAAATAAATTTTAAAAAAGCCATCAAACTGGGGGGAAAGCTCCTTCTTCAAGACAAGATACAGGAATGAGGGGGGGCAGCAAGTGTCCCCCAGCACCACCGAGGTGCCAGGGGGGGAGCCAAGAGCCCAGGCTGAGAAGTGCAGCCCAGTGTGCTCTATTGCATTTACCCAACAAGCCGTTTTCCTGAAGTAGTTTTGTATCGATCCCATGGCTAATCATGACCTAAAAGTCCTTCTCTCCCCCCCACCCCACCCCAGAAGAGATCACCACCACCTCACCATAAAAACTACCGGAGCAGGGAAGAGCAGTGAGGGAGCTGCTCTGCATCCCCCTTGGCCTGGGGTCTGTGAAGCTTCAGGGGGACACACAGGGCTCCAGCAGGCTCTGAAAGTCCCACCAGAGAGGCTGGAGAAGCTGCTTCCCCGCTGTTCCAGCCCTGCACTACATCTAAACCTACCCCTACCTAAAAAACAGCAGAAACTGTGCCCACCTCCTGACACACCAGCATGGTGAGATGAGCCTTCCCTGGGAAGGCTCCAGCCAGCCCCTGGGCTGCAAAGTGGAGTGTTGATGCCCCAAAACCAGGGCTCCAGAGTTTCCCCAGGTCATCAGGAACCAGCATCTGGGGAAAGCCGGGAAGGGAGAAGGAAGATGGCGCAGTTGCACCTCCTTTGGACTTGAGTCCACCTTGGGTCCCTCGTCCCAGGAGGCCAGAGCCAGCCCTTTGCTGGAGGGTGAGTTGGGATAGGGTCTTGAGATAACCCTCAAGTCCCCCAACAAGCTCTCCAGCCACTGTCCCCCTGAACAGGTTGGGACCCCCATCCTGGCTTTCTGACCCCCAGCCACTGGGCACCATCCTGCTGGGAGCCTGTGTGACATCCCAGCCCATGGGTGATGACAGGGAAGACTCTGGCATGGGGCAGACTGGAGTGTTCCCACCAGGGAGGGGACGTGTGAGCATAAGCAGGAGAGAGAAATGGAGGACAGTCCTCAAAAGCCACCAGGCTGGGAGAAAATCTGGAGTTGAGGAGCCAATGTGGGCTCTAGCAGCTGTTCCCTGCCCTGTGGCACTGCCTGGCTTCTCTGTCCCTCTAGGGAGACTACACAGATCTACAGACCCAAACTCCTCCTCAGACCAGTGGGGATGGGAAAGAGACTCTATGAAAACATAGTTGAAAAGAAAACAAACCCTGAACATACAAAAAAACCCCCAACAACCAAACCCAACACAACCAAAAAAGCTCAACAACACGTCAGTCCACCTGGCAAACATCCAGTGAGGTAGATCTACACTTCCAGTACAAACTTCATCACATCTTTGTGCTGTTAGAAGAAAACCCTCCTCTCTGTCCAGCTACAGAGGCATTTTATCCCTGAGATTGCTCGAATACCTGAGAATAAGTTGCAGGAATTATGTCCTTTCTCTCTCTCTTTTTTTTTTTTTCTTTTCCTTAAAGATTAAAATATACAAAAATACAAAACCAGAATATTTATATTAAAAAAAAAAAAAGACAAAAATAAAACCAAAACCAACCCAAAACAAAGACAAACAAACCCAAAGATACGTCATTCACGCACGTCCTAGTGCAGGTTTCACTTGGCATTGGCTTTGGCACGGGTGGGGGGGCTGCCCTGGGAGAAGGGGTTTCCACCAGGGCCAATAAATAAAGGCAAGACTTGGGGGGGCTGGTGGGGAGCAGGGGCAGCAGCCACTAAAGAGCTGGGGGAAACTTTTCCTCTGCCCCCCTGGGGAGGCTCAGCACAGGAGCCGTTGGTTTCTGGAGCGTGGGGTGGGTGCAAGGAGCAGATGTGCTGGTTTTGTCCAGTATGGGTTTGATCCAGAGCCCACAGGAAGGCTCAGGCTGGTGTCTGGATCAAGCCACAAGTTGGATCTGGGCACACAGGATCCAAGGGAAATGCTGCCAGCAACATCCCTGGGAGTCAGCTCTGCCCAGTGCCCGGCACCCAAGGCTTAACAAAGAGGATCCCCACTCTGTGGAGCCTTCCCACTCCCTGACTCCACAATTTGGAGGCAGGGAGAAGACTGAAGGGGGGAAAAGCTGGCTGCATGCAACACCTTGTGCTCTCTGGGCTGGCACTTGGGCAGGCTTAGGGGGGGGAAAAAAACCTAAAAAGTAATTTTCTTTTAACTTGATCTCCCCCAAGCCCACGAGCAGATGACAAGTGTTAGCCCAGCCAGGAGAGGTGCACCATTTCTTTCCAGACTGAGCCCAAATCTGGGCTCTGCTGGTTTCAGCAACAGGGCAACCACAGGACAACTGCAGATCCTCCCAGCAGCTCCCACAGCGTGTCCGTGGCTCTGCAGCCAGTTCTCCCTCTTCCCTCCCTGTCTCATCCCTCCAAGGCCCAGGCAGGCACAGGAGCAGGTTCCCCGTGGCTCTCCCAGGCTGTGCCACAGCCTGTTTGAAGCTCAGGAGGACACGGAGCCATGAGCTCCTCCCTGAGATGTTGTTTCTCTGCTCCTCCTCCCAGAGATGCTACTGCCTGGCTTCCTTTAGGAAAACAAGAAAAATTAATCAAATATGGGTGTGGGTTTTTTTTAAGCTGGAAGAGGTGCATTGGCTGCTGCCTCTCCCCCTGTTTTTGGAGTGAGCCATCCTGATTAAAGCAGGGCTTTCCCAGGGCTGGGAACAGAGGGAAAAAGGTCTGTGCAGGGACACCAGGTCCCTGCCACCAACACTGCCATCCTCCCTCCCCAGCCCTTCACCCTGCCCTCCCTCCTCCCAGCCCCCACAGCTGTCCCTTGCCTTGCCAAAGCCTTTTCATCCCGGTGGAAACCCCCCTGTCCCTGCCAGCTGCCATCATTCCCGGGTTTCGGGGAGGAGGGCTGAGCTGTGCATGTCCTCCTCCTCTCGGAAGTAGGCAGGTTTTCCCTGGGAGCTGGGGGACTGCTGTGCTTTCACGGGGCAGTTGGCGACCATGTGGCTGATGCTCTGGCAGAAGTGGCACTTCTTGGGCTGTGGTGGGAGCTTGCACTCCTTGGCATGGTGGTCCAGCCCACCACAGTTGTAGCATCTGCCAAGGGGAGGAGAAAGGTTCAAGGAGGAGAAAATAAATAAATAAATAATGAGGTGGGATGTTGCCATGGCTGGGAGCCAGCTGGTTTCGTAGCCAGAGCTGGGTTTCACTGAATCATGGAATGGTTTGGGTTGGAAGGGACCTTCAAGATCATCCAGTCCCAACCCCCTGCATGGGCAGGGACACCTCCCACCAGCCCAGGCTGCTCCAAGCCCCATCCAACCTGCCCTTCAACACTGCCAGGGATGGGGCTTCCAGGGCAGGGTTTAAAATGGCTCGGCTGCTGCCGGGATGTGGGGTTGGATTTTTGGGGCAGGTGGTGGCACTGGGTTTGGTCCCTGTGAGCCCCAGTGTGGCCAGTTTAGATCTGGCTCAGTTGGCACAGCACCACCCAGGAGATGGCAGCAAACCCCTGCGCCCAAACCATGTGCTGGGGACAAACTGGGAGAGGTGTAATGGGTAGGGCTTCCACCCCTCTGGCTCCATCCACATCCCAGGTTACAAAAACCTGCAGCAGGGCAGGAACAGGCAGTGGGATGCCTGACAGCCCCAGCAGGAAGAAGGGTCACAGAGACTGTGGCCGCCAGTGTGGGGACAATCCCAAAGGTGGCTTCTCTCAGAGCTGGACCCTTGCACTGGAGCAGTGTGGGCAGAGGGAGCTGCCTGGTGTCCATTTTAAATCCTGCACCCACCTTGGGGGACCACAAGCCTTTTCCCTTTTCCTTCCCAGTTCCTTTCAGACTAATTCCAAAAACCCACTTGTGAGAGCAGCCGGGTGGGATGGGCAGCAGCAGCTGGGAACACCAGGACAAGGCATCCCTGGGGAAGCCAGGATGGAGAGGATGGGAGAGGAGATGGGGGACAAAGGCCTGGCCAGAAACTCGCCCGGGGGCTCCCAACCTCACCGTGGGAGCCGCTGCCAGGACGTCCGGCCATTTCCTTCCCACAAGGAAAGGTTTCTCTTCCAGAAAATGACTTCTGCCCAGCATGGCTGCCCCAGCCCAGGGGAGCAGCCGCCCGGGGTGTCCCTGACCTCTGCCCTCTCTGCTGCTTCGCTGCCCTTTCCCCACCAGGCTGCATCTGCCACTCATTAACCACCGAGGGAAGCCGCTTTCCCAGAGGAGGGGCTGCTGCCGGGGCCGCTCCTGTCCCCACGCCGTGGGCAGGGTGTCCAGCAGCTCCTGGTGCCCACAGGACCCTGCTCTGGATCAGGCCCCGACCACCTCTTACCGGTCTCCTTTTGATCTGCGTTTCTGGAGGCTCTTGCCCTTGGGTCTCCTCTCGCTGCCGATGCAGAAAACACCCCCAGGGCCAGTCACTCGGATGGACTCCAAACCTTTGGATGATTTCTTGAAGGTGAACTCGACAGCTTCACCCTCCTTCAGGCTGCGGAAACCCTCCATGTGGAGCTTGCTCTGGGGGGGGGCAAGGGGAAAAGGGGGTCAGCACCAAACCAGGGGGGTCTGCACTGAGCTGGTGTGTCCCCTCTGCTGGGCACACAACAAGCCCCAGCCCAGCAAACACCTCTCATGGCACAAGAGCTGCCACTGTCCCCTAGTAAGGGGATGGATATTGGGGACCAAGCTCAACCAGGTACCTTTAACCCCCCCTAGAGCCCCATTTGATAACACAGAGTTTGACACCCCAGACCAGGGAGCCAGAGCTGCCCCTGCACCTCTCAACTCTCTGAGCTGGGGATGCTCACCAAGAGATCCAAAAGATCATTTTAATGAGACAAAAGGATCTGGAGTCTTTGCACAGACACATGCAGGATCTGGAGGCTCTGCACAGACACATGCAGCCCCACTCACAGCAGGACCCACAGCAAGGCCAGGAGGTTGGCCCTGCCAGCCCAGGGTCCCAGCAGCTGCTGCACTGCAGCTCACCTCAGTTCAAGCCCTTTAATTGCCACCAATACTTAATTAAGCAGCCATTTGGCCCCAGATTGTCACTGCAGGGAGCATCTCCCGTCCCTCCCAGGATTGCCACATTGCTTATCACCGTGCAGTCACACACAGGAGCTCAAACTCAGGCTGGGGAGAGGGTTTGTGAGATGATAAGACAAGCCCCCTCCACTTCCAAGAGCCCTGCCCATTCCAGTGGCACAAATCCATGAGAAGCTGAGCCAGGTGGTGCAACCAACATCTCTTGCC
Organism: Chaetura pelagica; assembly: GCF_000747805.2. NCBI lineage: Eukaryota > Metazoa > Chordata > Aves > Apodiformes > Apodidae > Chaetura > Chaetura pelagica. The sequence continues at coordinate 383,484 of NW_009954236.1, read as the reverse complement.
CCTCCTGTGCCACCAAGTGCTGCCATGCCCAGCCCTGCATCCCAACAGCAACTCCAAGCGGGACCTTCGCTCCGCTTCGTTAGCGGAGCCCAAACGAGCAGGAGCAAAGAGTTAAGGGGGATTTGCTGGCAGAGGGAGGAGCAGCTCCAGGAGGGCTGGGGATTCCCAGCAGAGCCGGCGCCAAACGCCTGCGCGGCGGCAGCAGGACCCTGCGTTTATGAATGGAGCTTCTGCCCCCCATTCATGGCCCGGCCGGTTCCCGTCACGTGCGGCGCGGCTGCTCGTCCTTCCCACGCTGGTGCCCCATGCACGCGCTGCCCGGGGACCAGCAGGCATGGCCAGTTCACCTCTTCAAACCCAAATCTCACCAGGATCCACGTGGAAACACCCCACATCAAAGCAGAGAGGGAGGAAATGGGGTTGTTGGGATTTAGGAGGAAATGCTGGACCTGTGTGTGTGTCTGTGTGTGTGTGTGCAGGAGGGAAGTAGGAACATGGCAGAGCTTAAGAAACAACCTTCAAGGGCCCTTTTAATGCTGTTTTTCTCCCCCTTCCATGCCCTGGACCCCAGTTCTGGGTAGGACAGACCCCCTGGGTTGACCTAAGCCACCTACATCCATCCTGTCTGCTGCATGAACCAGATGGGAATGCCAGGAGCCTTTGCTCTCTGAGCTGCTTCTGCTCCCAGAAGGGAAAAAGACAAACCATGAGCTACGAGGTCCCAGATGAGGTGACAGGGTCTCACAGCAACCTCTGCCCATCCAGGGCTGATCTGAGCAGTCCCATCTCCACCAGCAAGCACCCTGCCATGCTGAACTCAACAGCTGAGCACCACCCAAGCAGGAGCTCTGCCTCCAAAGAAGCTTCCAGCACAAGACAGGAGGTCGGGCATCAAACCTGCCCTGTCCCCACCGTGCAAGGTGGTTCGGGCTTTCACGAGTGATGAATTTTCCCCTCCCCAGCAACAGCCTTAAGAGTTCTGGGGGACAAGGAGGAGCCATGGAGCATCACTCCATGGAGAGCATCAGTCTGTGGTCAGCATCTCTCCATGGAGAGCAGCACCCCACAGCACAGGAGGCAGCTTCAGAGGCTGGGGGGCGAGAGCCAGAGGTCCTTATCAGAGTGGGGGGGTTGCAGCCCCCACCTGCCCAAGCTGTGTTTACAGCTGTGGAGATGAAAACTCCCAGGCACTCAGCCCCAAGCTTTGGGACAGAGCTGAGCTGGGAGGGGGGGACCCCAGTGCACAGGCTGCCCACCCCCCTCAGCACTACCCACTCCTTGACCACCATCACCCCCGTAGGGAACCGAACTCCTGTGCCTCCCCACCAGTGCCAGGGGCAGCCCCACCTCCTTCCTTCACCCCCATGTTGAGGAAGAGGAGGGCTGGGGCA
>NW_009954236.1:374728-381390 GCF_000747805.2 Chaetura pelagica | reverse complement strand
GTTTTGGGGTTCTGGGGACCACAGTGGAGCTGGGGTGGGGTCGGTTTGGGGTTTGGGGGGTGATTTAGGGTGACCCCGAGCTCCCTCTGGGCTTGGGATCACAAAGCATTTCCATCGTCCTCATAAAATCGGTTTCAAGAAGAGCAAGAAGCTCGGTTGTTATCATTAGGGTCCAGAGCTAACCAGCAGGACAAGGAGCAGCAGCAGACTCAGCACCACTTCTGCAGAGTTCCCTGTGCCCCCCCTGCACCCCATCACCAGGAAACACCATGGGCACCTCTGCCATCCCACATCCCAGCAGCTCCACAGTTAGTTAGGGCAGACAAAGACTCAGCACCCGAGCAGCCAAGCACTGCCCACCCACCACCCCTTCCACCCCGGGTGTCTCCCACCCTCACAGGGCTGCCTTCTTCTTCTTCCCACCCATCAAATCCCTCATCACAGGGGTGATACCGTGGAGCACCCCAAATCCACCCACTGCTCCCCAAATCCAGCCACTGCTCCCGTTCTCCCCCACCCCACTGGGCTCTGGAGGGGGCTTGGCCAGCCCCGGGGTCACCATTGTCCCTGTGGCCTCCCCAGCATGACACAAGGGGACGTTTATTCCCAGTCAGCTCCGGCCACTCAATCAAACCATCTTTGTGTCCGCAGGGGCCCGGGGCGGAGCAGCCCCTGCCCCTCTGACCAGCGCGGGAGCTGCTGCAACTCAAACCCCTTGGAAAACAAACCAGGTTGGGACTGGCTGTGGGAACACAGTGCCAAGCTGTGCCAGGGGTACAGCCGAGCCACGTCCAGAGCATTTTACAGTTACAGCCAGTGCCTGTGCCTCAGTTTCCCACCTTTCATGGAGGAGAAGCAGCCTGTGGGGGACAGGGAAGATGGACCCTCCCCCCCCAGCAGCAGGCATTTGGATGGCTGAGCCCCCAAAGGGTCACCTCATCCCATCATTGCACCCCAATTTCACCCATAGGATAAAGGGACTGCGGTCTCCTCTGCTCAACCTGCACCCACATGGTGCTCAGACCACCCCATTTGTCTCTACACTCCTGTACCCCAGAGCCACAGCATCTCTGTCCCCCCAAACCCCTTGTTTTGTGCCAGGCAGCCCCATGGTGTTGTGACTGACCCCCCACTTTGGGGGGCAACACAAGCAAGAATCCCCCCTTCCTGCAACCCAGCTGCTTGGGAAAGAGGGTCCTGCCTCAGTTCCAGGGACCAGCAAAGGGATAAAGAGGGTAATACCTGTGTGACCCCATCAGGGAGAGCACAAGGGGTTTCCAGTCTCTCCTCTGAAGCAACATCCCCAGCAATTTTTTTCCCCCAAAATTAAAACAAAATTAAAGCCACTTTCCACTTTAAACCAGCGAAATTAAGTGCTAGATACTAATTATGGGGGGGGGGGAAACAATATCGACCAAGGGGTTTAATTCATTAGCTACCTGCCCCACTCCTACACCTTAGGCTCCTTCAATTGTGTTTTGCCTCAAAGGGAGGGGGCCACCCCCCCCCCCCCACTCATCCAAGGGGGCAGCTAATTAGGATTAGCTGCTGCATATTAATTTCCTACTCTAATACTAAAGCAGGGGCACGGCCGGGAGCAGCATCGTCCATCCGTGATTTCAACTTCATCCCACTTCTTAGGACCCAGGAAATAGGGAAAAGGAAACAAGAGGAACCGGAGGCGCAGGGCAAGGGGCTCTCCAAGCCAGCGGCTCCATCCCAGCCCTCCCCAGGCTCCATCAGGAGCAATCCCATTCATTTGGGCTTTTTTATCTTAGGATACCATTTAAGGGTGCTTTTTTTTCTCCCTGCCCCTCGCCCTGGGGCTGAGCGGGGGAGCTGGGGGAAGGGATGTGCCTCCAGCCATCAGTTAATCTTTAGACAGAGACAGGAGGCTTTTTTTTTGTGTGTGTGTGTGCGTCTTGAGGGAGTCTCAGGGGTGGAATAAAGCCGCTCTCTTTCACTATTTGCCATCAGGACCTGGAGCACAAGGCGTGCCACAGGATTTTATCCCAGCCGTTATTTAAAAATCAAACACACACACACAAAAAACCCCAAACAAAACAAAACAAAAAAAAAGGCACAAAGAAATTGCTCCTCTCCCTCCCCCCGCCTCAAAAAAGCAGGGATGCCGACCTGGCGTTTCCACCCCGGGGACACACAGAACCAGGTCCTACAGCCGCCCAGGCCGGCGCCTCGGGGTGCCCACCCATTGCTGCGGGGCGACCCTGTTCCCAGAGAGCCGAGGCAGGAGCGATGGGTGTGGAAATGTGGGGGAAAAAAACCCGAGCTGTTGGGTCTGTCCCCTGCCCCCCTGGGCAGTGCAGCCCGAGGCACCTCTCTGAGCGGGTCCCCCCTTCCCCTCTGATCCCCCCCAGCTCTGCACAGAACAAATCCCCCTCCAGATCCTGCCCTGCAGCCCAGAAAAGGCAGCAGAGGACCCCGCGGGAAGGCTGGACCCTGCTTCTTGCCAGAAGCCCCCCCGTGTGCCCCTGCCCTTGCTCTCCTGCATGGTCAGAGATGGAGCTGCCTCCAAACACGTGCTTTTTGTCATATATATATATATATATATATATTTGTTAAAGCCCTCACATCATGCTCGAGCCTCTGTCCCCAGCCATGCACAGGGTGACAACGTGGGTGCAGGTGGGTGACAGCCCAGCTTGGCTCAGTCAAAACCCATGGCCCCACCAGCCCCCTCTGCCCCTCTCCCCAGCTCAGCCAAGAGGGGACGAGCCCCCTTCCAGCCCTGACCCCCATGAGGCTCCTGGTAGCAACAGGGGCCAGTGGGCAGACTGAAGCCCCCCCGTGGCCACACTGTCCCGGGTGCTCTGGCAGGGCAGGAGTGCCCCATCCCAGCCCCAGCAGGTCCAACCACAGCCTTACAGCCCCACAAGGACACACGAGGCAATGCCACCAAGTGCCACCAGCACTGCCCAGAAGTTCCTTGCCAAAATATGAGAAGGAACAACAACAACAAACAACCCACCCAACTAACTTTGCCTTCATCAAGGATTTAGACCTGTTGGCTTGGGGAAAGGTTTGAAGACACGGAGCAGAGCAGGGGTTCCCAAGGGCTGGTAGCCCCTTCCCTTTCCCTCTGAGCCAGGGCTAGTGGGGCCAGCTTTGGGGATGAGCTGCAAGCCCCAGCACTGCTGGGCTGTGCTCACCCCTCCTGCTGCAGCCCTTGGCTCTGAGCCGGGGACCACGGGCTGCCCAGATTTGCTGCTCTCCCTTTCCCAGTTTGCCTTCCCTGGCAGCCCCAAAGTCCTGTAAGCCACGGAGCAAACCCAGGAGCCACTTCCCCAGAGGACCACCGGGGCTTTGGGAGCTACACCAGCTTGATTTCTGCCACCTAAACACTCACCCCTCCACGGGTGCTGCTCAGCCCTTCACCTCCCAGGGAGGACCTGCTTCTCTCCTCCCTGCTTCATCCCCCCCCATCTCCTCACAGCCCCCAGATGAATCCATCTCCAGTGTCCAGGGGAGGCATTTGAACCCAAATGCCTCATTTTTAGCTCACAAAGCCAGGAAAAGGCAGCCCCGAGGAGCCCTGTTAGTCTCCTGTCCTGCCGAGATTTTAATCTCTTTGTGATCAGATAAAGGGAGAGGGAGATGGAGACGCGCTCCCTGCAGAGCGGGGCCATTCAGACCTGGTTCCTGTAATAAAGTGATTTAATAGATCTAAAGAGGCCAATTCCCTTCTTTCTCCCACAATTACTTCCTGTGGGTCATCATTCACGTATGTAAATGAAGAGGGGAGGGAGCGGGTTACTGGGGGTGAGGGGGGGACGGGGGATCTAGGGTGTTAAACCCCAAGGGTTGGTTTGGGGTGTCCAGTGGGTGCTGGGCACAACACCCTGAGCCCGGCGTGTTGTCCCCTCCCTCCCCGGCCGGTGGTGGCTTTTGCCCTCCCAGGCCTGACTCCCTCCCGGGGAGTGGAGCCACCACCAGCCCTTGGGAAGCATCAGGATGCTGGGATGGGAAAAGCATCGGTGTAAGGACCCGATCCTCGTCGGCCACCCAAAAAAAGCAGCGAGGCCGGTGTGGAAGTGTGAGTTTGGTCCCTCACCGAGGAAGGGGCTGGGGTTGAGCCGGTAGGTGGGATGCTCAACGGTGGGAGAGCCCCCCGGGATCAGCCCCACAGCCACTTTGGGCCACCAGTGAACGGGGCAGGAGGGCAAGCCTTGCCCGAAGGAGAACCCAAGCCACCCCTCCTCTGGTGGTGCAAAGCTCAGCATGGGGAGCAGCCCCCTGCCCTTCACTGCGGCAGGGGAACCCCCCTCACACACACACACATTGCTCCTCTGCTCCCCAAATTAACCCACTTTTACCCGGCATTCATCATATGCCCATGCACACGGGACCCCATGGCTTCCCAAAATGGGGGACACCGGGGGGGCTGCACCTCTTCCCGGGTGGTGGGATGCTCCCAGCAGAGCCATCCCGGCTAATTCTCTTTTCCTGCAGGAATGTGAGCAAGAGCAATCAGGAAACCAGACTGTCTGGGGGCAATAAACCCCCAGGAGAAGGGAGGGAGGGCGGGAGGTTTCCCCTCACGGGCGCTGGGTCCCGCTGTGCTACATTGAGATGCAAAGACCCATTTGCTCTCTCTCCAGAGCACCAGGATCTGGGTTTTCCCTGGCTAATTTGGAGCCCTCATCTCCAAACTCAGCTGTGTTTCTGACCCGGGACAGCAGCTCCTACCAAGGCACTTCCACCAGACCGCTGCTGGAGAAGGGATGTGCTTCTCCTTTGGTCATTCCCGCGCCAGGATCCTGCTGGGATCCTGCCTGCAGAAACAGGGGGTGAGAGACCCCCGGGACCCCAGAGTCCCAGGAGTTCAGACCTGCACCCCCAACAGACAACGGGACAGACCCCGATTTGGGGGAGCCGGGGCCCACAGGGAGAGCAGCAGCCCCGGAAGGTGCCGGTCCGTGGGCACCGCACACACCCCGCGCTGCCCGAGGCCAAATCTCGTGCAGCAGCTCCCGGCAGTTCCCAAAAACTCACTCTTGGGTCCCTCCAGAGACACCCGAGACCCTTTCTCTCCCGCTCACTTTGTCCCCCCAGCCCGTCCCCAGGGCGAGGGGACGCGGGTCACGCTGCCCACACAGACCCCTGCCCACGCAGCCCCCTGCCCACACAGCCCGATGCCAAACCCCACGTCCCGCCCCGCCCTGCCCCGATTTGGCCACCATCTCCAAACCCCTAATTGGGGTCCCCCGGCAGATCCTCCCCCACAAGCCGGGGGGGGGTTTCAAGCAGCCGCAGACCCAAACCCACGACTTCCCTCGGCACAGGATGACCGACACGCGTGGGGCTTCCCCCTCGGCAAGGTGATTTTATATCGAATCCAGCCACGAGCCTGTCACTTATCCTACAGGATCCATAGGAGCCACATACACGGCCCCGCACGCCTTTGTGCCATCCACAGCTGAAACGAGAGGCCGGGGCAGAGATAACCCTCCCCCAGGGATGAGCAGCAGTTGAGGAAAACCCGATCCTGCATCCCTACCCTGCTCAGGGCTCCCAGGACCCCGTACCCGGGGGGAAATCAGCGATTCCCCCGAATTCCTTCGTGGGCTGAGAGCAGCATCCCCGCTCCGGCACATCCCGCTCAACCCCGCGGGCACCTGCTCCCCAGGATCCAGCTCCGTGGGGCTCCCCGGGGACCCACGATGAGGAAAATTAAATCGCTGAGGGCTCATCTTACAGCACCGGTCCCCGGAGAGGAGCCCCGGGGCGGGGGGGGGGGGGGGGCGAGCGGCTCTGCCCACCCTTCGCCACCGCATCGCCCCGGGGACATCGGGGACGTCGGGGGAACTGTGACCACGCTCGGAGAAGGTTTAAGCGTCTCCATCCCGCTTCGCATCCACCCTGGGGGGTGCCAGGGGATGCTCCCCCCCCCCTCCCGGGGACCCCACGCGGGATCGGGCCCCGTACCTGGTGCACGAAGACATCGACGGGCGAGTCGAGGGTCGCGCCGCCCTTGGCGGTCATGGAGAGGAAACCGAAGCCCATGCGGACGTTGAACCATTTACAGATGCCGGAGCCGTGGAGGGGCTGGGACTCGTTTTCAGCCTTGGGAGAATCTCCAGCCGGTTCCTCGCCCGGCTTCGCACCTGGGGGAGAAACCACCGAGCAACTGAGCCGAGGGGCTTTGGGGAGCCGAGGGTCCCCGGCCCAACCGCCCCGTATGAGGAGCCCTAAATCCTGCTGGGCTTCTCCAGGCTGCGAAAGGTGTGAAAAAACCCTCACCGAACCTCAAAAAAAAACACCCCAAAAGCGAGCAGAGCAGTCAGTTCTGCCTCCACGTGTGTGCGGGGATCACCCGAGGGGCAAGGGGGAACGAGGGCAGCTCCTGCCGGGCGGGGAGTGGGAAAGGGACCCTAAATCCGTTTTGCCTTCGAAAGTGTTAGAAACTAGGAAAAAAAAAACCACACCACAACCCCCCAAAAAACAACAAACAACAAGTAAAACCGACCCCAAACAAACAAATAAAAAAAAAGGCAAAAAATCACCCCCCCAAAAAAAACCCACAAAAAACATACAAAAAAACCCCAGAAAGCCAAAAATTAAAAAGCACACACGCAAAAAAAAGGGAAAACTCCCCCAAAATACCAACCCGAAATCCCCCTGCCCCCAGCGAGCCACGCTGG
>NW_009954236.1:371713-372588 GCF_000747805.2 Chaetura pelagica | reverse complement strand
GGCTGCCCCCCCGGCCCCCGGGCTGTCCCCACTGCCCCCCAGCCTGCCAGGGCTCTGCCAGGGCTCTGCCAGCTCCCGCCGTGCAGGCGAACAAGGTTACACGAGTGGAGCAGTACGTGCCCGTGACTCCCCCCCCCAGCAGTATTAATAACACTCATCACGGTCATAAGGTGTCACCTCATCCTTACCCGGGTTTTAACGGGGATAGACAGGGCAGAGGGGGGGGAAATCCTGCGGTCTCTTGTTCACATCAGTCCTGGGTCAAGTCCCCACAGTCAAGGAGGAGAGCAGAGCCCAGCCCGGCGCTTCCCGAGCACACACCGGGATCCCTCCTCCCACTCGCGACCAGGCTCCAGCAGCTTCCAGAGCTCCCTGCCTGGGGACGGGGGGCTTGGGACAGTCTTGGCAGGAGGGAAACCACGGGACGTGGTCACACTTGCTCCCCTTCGTGTTGCCCTTCTCCCCACTGGCACCCACGGCCGTCCCGAGTGGGAATCTTTGGCAGGAGCGCCTCGGCGGCTGCGGGAGCCGCGGTGCGTCGGGCCCCCCCTCCTGGCCAGCAAGGGCCGAGTCCGCGGTTCCCTTTATCCTCATTCTCCTCTTAATTGCGGGGTAATTGAGGCGAGAGGAAAGAGGGCAGGAAAAATAAAAGAAAAAGCCCCAAGACTTGCGGGGAAGTGTCCTTGGGCAGCCAGGACACCTTGCAGTGGGGTGGGAGGTGGGCAGGGGTATGGGGAAGGATGTGGTGAACAACCAGCCCTTCCTTCCTCCAAAAGAAATCCTTCAGAAAATAACCCATCACCGTGCAACAGGTTCCTTTCCCCCACCCCCTCAAGGGGAGGGACCAGCAGCCCCCAGAGACACTTTCCTGTAAC
>NW_009954236.1:368656-371679 GCF_000747805.2 Chaetura pelagica | reverse complement strand
CCCCCCCCAGCTCCTGCCCACACTCGGTGCTTTCCCATCCCAGTGACTCAGCCACATCCCTCGGCACTTCCAGGCAGCTTCCCAGGAACACCCCCCAGCTCCCAGTGACACAGCCCCCAGCAGTGCCGGCCCAAAGTCATATTTCTCCGGGTGGTGTATTTGTTTTTTTTGGGGGGGTCTGTTGAATGGCAAATGAGAAAGGGAAGGGGACTCCTTCCTGTTCTTTCAGAGCCCATCCCTGTGCCCTGCTCAGCTTCAAGGGAATAGCCGGCAAAGCAGCCGCTTTCACCAATAATGGCTTCATTAGATTGAAAGAAGTGGACAGTGACCTCGCTGAAATGGACTTTCTGACCCCTGCTGACCTCTGGCCCCGGCTCTGACAGCTGGTAAATCTTCCCCCTCCCAGCACGGCCGGGGCAAGGGCAGGTAGGGCTCTGCTGGAGCCCAGCGCCGGCACCACAGAGCCCCGAGGAGGCAGCACAGGGCTGGTCCCACTCTGATCCCACTGCCTGAACCGGCAGGATGAGGCTCTAAGGGTGTAAAAAACCCCGGGGGTGTGTCATGGCTTTGGCAGAGGTGGTGTCCTCAACGTGCTGCAGACCCCATTCCTGGGGAGCTGAAGGGTCCTGGGGATGGTGTCATTGCTGTGGCTCCAGTGCCATCTCCCAGCACAGTCACCATTGCCACCTGCCCAGCAGGACGGTGGAAACCAGCCCAAAAGCAGCCCCTGTGTCCCCACTGGGGACCACTGAGCCCTGTCCCTGCCCACCCCACAGACACAGCCCTCTGACCACACACAGACACACACAAACACTCTCAGACCCCCACTGAGCCCTCCTGTGGGCACAGACCCTCTCACCCCCAGCCTCTCCTTCCCCACCAACACAGCCCCAGGTGCTGCCTCAGCACCTGAGCTGCCAGGGGAGAAACTGAGGCACGACAAGGATGGGTGACCAGTGGGTGTCTGTGCAATAGGACCTCACACCAGGCTCTCCATACCTGGCACATGCCCCCGTGGCACAGCCCCGGTGCTGGCAACAAGCCCCTCAAGTCCCAGAACCACCCACCTCCCTCCTCCCTGTCCTTGCAGGTTCACTGCTGACCTTTGGCTACAGAGCAATCAATAATGAAGGCCATGGAGCTCCTCCTCCCCCTCGCCAGCCCCCCACTCACCCCACATCTCTAACAAGCCTGAGCAGGTTTGAGGGATGCTCTGGTACCTCCCAGGGCTAGGGAGATGGGACATTGAGATACCCAGAGACACAGGTGTGCTCCCAAAGATGCCCTATCTAGGAATCTCCTTCCCAACACCCCAAAAATACCCTCCTGGGGCTGCTTTCTGGGGTGTGGGGATGTGCCCCACACCTCTGGGTTTGGGTTCCGGGGTCCACCTGGTGGAGATGGAGTGTGACCACCCCGATGCCCATCAGAAATGGGGCTCTCCAGGGGAGGGAAGGATGAGGAGGGCACACTGAGGGGAGGCTGCCAAGGTGCTGCCCAGTCCCAGCTTCCCTGTGGCTTTGCTGCCTTTGGGAAAAGGCAGGAGGGGGATAAAGGGGAGGAGAGACAGTCCTGGCCACGGGTTGTGCCCAAATTCAGCAGCAACTCCTGACACCTCCAGCTCCCTTCGATACCAGCCCCTGGGCAGCAGCTGATCGATCAGCTGCCAAGAGGGGATTGATCAGGATTCCAGCCCCATACATATTCCTGCTCCCTGATAAAGGGAAATCAATACCTGGAAGAGATGTTCCTGAGAAGCAGCAGCCTCCAGCAGACCTGAGCTCACAAGCCTTCCCTCACCCCCTAAATCTCCCCACCCTGATTCAAGCCTTGATCCCCACAACAGGAAAACTGGGCAGGGGGAGAGAAAATTGCTCTGGGGGGAGCCAGGCAGGGGAGAACATGAGGGACCAGGGCAAAAAGTTGGGCAGAGGAGGCAGAACCTCACCTCCCAAAGCATCTTCCTCCTCTCACTGGTGTTGGTCTGGCAAATGGAGGGTTTCACTCCTTCTTGGGGTGCTAAAGAGCTGCCCCCAGCACATCTGCAGCCCATCACCACCAAGTGCCAGCAGCTGCAGCCAGCACCGCCCCTTCCCCAGTGCTGAGACTGGGAAACTCATCACAGGTGTGGCCAGAGCCACCCCCGTGGGGCGAGGGCACACGACATTCAGCTGGGGAGTGGGGGGGATTGGCCTGCAGGTGTTACAGCTCTGTGTGCCCAAGGGTGCAAACGGGGACAGGGGCTCAACCTCCTCCCCCTCCCCAAATTACAGCCCCGGGGGTGGTTTGGATCTGGGTCAGCTCGGATGGACCTGCTGTGCCTCAGTTTCCCTACCCATAAAACAGGCCTCGTGTTCAGGAGCTTTTGGGTTCTTTGAGACCATCTGGACACCCCCAGGTGCTGGGGGGCTCCCCCCAGCCCCATGTCCCCCCAGGGTGCTGTGGCTGAGCCCGTCCCTGTCCCCACAGCCTGCCCCACACCTCGGCCCTCCCTTTGCACACAGTGACTCAAGGCCCAGGCTTGCCCCAGTGTCCCTCCAGTTCCCCCAGTGCCTGGGGAACTGGTTTGCCCCGGGGAGGACCCTCCCCAGCAGTGACTAAATCCTCCCCGGCAGTGCTGGGGGATGCGGTGCCTCCCGCAGTGCCGCGGTCGGTCTGCTCACCTGGTTTGACACGTACACACGCTTACAACACACTTACACACACATGGACACACGTGGGGACACGTTGCAGCTGGTCCCGGGGCTCCCAGGACCCCCCAGCACTACTATGATGGAGCCCATCCTGTTGGAGGGCTGAGGGGCTGGATCCTCCTCCCTGGGGATGGGGACGGGCAGCCAGATGTTCAGCCCCCCCTGGAGACACTGGGGACCCCTCGGTGTCCCCTCTGTCCCCAGGGCTGTCCTCAGTGGGACGTGGCTCCTCCCTGGGGAGTTCCCCACCGCATCCCACCGGCTGTGACAGGGGGGGACAGGGAAGTCCAGCGGTGCTGGGGGCGGGGGGGCCGAGCCCCGAGGTCCCTG
>NW_009954236.1:362289-367649 GCF_000747805.2 Chaetura pelagica | reverse complement strand
GTGCTCCCGTCCCTGCGGCCACCCCTGGGGGCTGCCCGGGATTCGGACCCGTGTCCTGGCTGGGAAGGTGCTGGGATGGGTCCCTGCTGCCCCCGGGATCGGTCATGGAGGGGAGAGGGAGCTTAGAGGTGGGGGCTGAGCCCTGCTCTGCCCCTCTCAGCTTCAGTCCAGAAATGTGGGGCTGTAGCCCTGCTCCTGCCACCGAAGTGCATCCTCAGAACCACCGGAGGGAGCTGGGGCTCCTCTGCCTCTGGTGGCCTTGTGACCCGGGCTGGGGGGACAGCTGGGCTCCCTGTCACCCCTGTTCCCCTCCTCCTCACAGAGCACGTGGTGACCTGTGACACAGCTGATCTGGGGGGTACACGGGGCAGCCAGGAGAGTCGGGGTTCCCCTGTCCTCCCTGTGAACCCCAACCCACGCCGCAGCTGCCCAACCCAAATCCCTGATCTTCCTGAAGGTGGCAGGTCCGTTCACACCCCACGGCCACGGGGCCTGGCATGGCCAGAGGTTGGGCTTGATCCCTGGCCAGCAGCTCAAAGACAGCCCCAGCTGCTCCCCTCAGCTCCTCTGTCTCTTCTGGGTGATAAATGACACTTTGTGCCTTTCACGTGGGTGCTGGGAGACCTGAACTGGGTGCTGGGAGACCCTTTGGGATGATGGGAGGCAGCAAACGAGCTGAGCAGGTTGGCTTGGTTTGGCCAGGGGGGATTAATTAGCTGTGCTGGGTGTCCTGGAGTGGCCATACCACTGGGATCCAGTGTGGCATGTCCTGGCAGGCAGGGATGACCTGCAGGAGCAGCCAGGAGGCTGCAGGGCTGTGTCCTCAGTTCCTCACCTCTTCGTGTCCTCATGCCCTTGAACCTGCTGTTGTGGCAGCTGCAGGGATGGGATGGGAAAGGCAGATCTTTGGAAATCCAGCTCTGGGTGAGAGGGCAGCCGTGGTGCTGAGTCAGAAGCTCCTGCCTCTTCCCCTCTGTGGCCCTGGTGCTGCACAGAGCTGCTGTCCCTGTCCCAGTGCCACCTCGGGGCCATGGGCACAGCCAGGCAGGGCAGCACCAGCCAGCACTTGGGAAACCAGCCCTGGAGCAAGCCCAGGGTGCAACCAGGAGCCAGGGGGCTCCGGCTCCAGCTCCAGTGGGATGGCAATAGGGCAGAGAGGGCCCATGTCCCTTCACAAACCACAAAGTCCTGGCACTTCCACCCCTGTCAAGAGCTTCTTGGGCACAAAGGTTCCCTTGTGCCACTGCAGAGCCCCCAGCTTGGGGCACTAGGGTCGTTTTTCTGACACCTGTCTTGTCCCCAGCACAATTAAGCAGCTTTCCCTCCCCGCTGCCGAGGGCACCCACCCCCCTGCCACTGCTGTCACCCTGGGCATCCAGCTGTGGCTCTGCCCATGCAGATGTGGAGCCCCACCCAGGCTGGTCCCAGCCTCCAGCAGCGCTGGCTGTCCCAGACAAGGTCTCATCATCTCCTGGAAAATGACACAAACTTCCTATCTGTACTGGAAAGACCTGCCAGGCCGGGGAGAGCAGGAGGCAGAGGGTGCACGGCGGGCAGGGAGGAGGGGCAGGCAGCTGCTCCCTTGTCTGCCCCCAGCCCCCTAACCCCCTGTAGGGGCTGGTGAAGCCCCAGGTGGTGCAGGATGAGGCCCTGTCCCCAGGTGCCCCCTGGGGAAACAAGCTTTGTGGCTGCACAGGGAGGTGTCCCCGTCCCCCTCTGAGACACCCCAAGCTCAGAGTGTCCTCGGGTTGAGCCCAAAGCCCTGTCCCTGCTGCTGTGTCCATTGCTGGGTGGTGACACAGAGCAGCTCCTACCTGGGAGCTCCCTCCCCAGCACCTGCTGTGTCAGCTGCTTCCCAACCCCAAGCCCAGCAATAAAACCCTGCTGGGGCAGAGATGTGGCCATGGCACGGGGACACCTCTGCTGCCAGAGGGTGGCCCTATGCCCTGCCCCACAGCCTGGGGACTGCAGCCCTGCCCAGGCAATTCCTGCAGCTTTGCTCCTGCTGTGGGGCTGCAGAGCTGGACGGGGCCACCCCACCTCTGCCCAGCAGCGACAGGGACAGGTCAAGGGAAGCTGCTGCTTAGGTCCCCACCTGCTTTAGCCAACCCCAGCCCTGGACCCGGTCCTGGCCAGGCCCTTTGGCTTTGCTGTTGCGTTTTTTTGGGCTTGTTTGTTTGGTGCATTTGCTGACTCGGCGCAGCCCTGCTGCCCGCCTGACTCATCCCGCAGCTCCGGGCACCGCACGGCTCCGGGCGCGGCCACAAACTGCACACACAGCAGCAGCACCAGCTGGAGCCCACCCTGGTGGGGTGGCAGAGCTCCCACCAACTCTGCTGGATGCACAAGTGTTGGCACAGGCAGGCCCCACGTTGTCCCCCCCAGATCCTGCCTGTGCCAGGATGGATGACGTGAGCACCCCAAGAATTGCAGAGAGCCCCAAAGCCACCTCCTGTGCTCATGGGAATGCCCCAAAATGTCCTGCAGGATCAGAAGGAGGTCGGGGGAGCTTTAGGGTCTGGCTCGGGTTTACAGGGCTGGTTGCCCCAGTCTGGTTTCTCCTCCCAGGGTCTCTCCCTTCTCTCCCTGCAGCTCTGCCAGCCCCAGCCCGGCAACAAGGGGTGTTGGGGGGCTGTGACAGCCCCGTCCCCATCCCCCCCAGCATGGACTCCCCGTTCCAGCACCCCAAGTCCAGGGGCTTCGTCTCCAGCGCGGAGCTGAGCATGAAGCAAACGGTGCCGAGCGCTCCGGGGCCCGAGGGCAGGTCCCGCTTCCAGAAGGTCTCGCTGGTGTCGCGGCGGCTGGAGAGCGGCGGGAGCGCCCGGGGCCGGGAGGGGAGTCCCTCCCGCGTCTCCCTCCTGCTGCAGGCCTGGGAAAAGGAGATCGTGGAGAAGACATCGCCCGGCCCGGGCAGCCTGACCCCGCGGGAGCGCTCGTCCTCCTCCCTCAGCCTCCTCAAGGACTTCACCGCTCACGGCCCCGTCTTCTCCCAGGTGTATTCCCCGGCGCAGAAGCCCCGACGGCAGGACGAGAGGGGGAAGGCGGGGGCGGGCGATGGGGTCCCCCCACCCGTGGTTCCCCCCCGTGAGACGCCGGTGCACCGGGAGAGCTACGTGCACGGCACCCTCCTCCCCGTCCGTCCCTCCGAGCGCCCCAAGGGGGGTCCCGGGGAAGGGGCCGGTGCTCCCCGCGCTGCCGAGCCCGGTTGTGTCCCTGCCGTGCCCAGACCCCGGCAGGTCACGGTGCTCCGGACAGGCAGGGACGCAGCTGAGTCGGGGCCGGTGGGGACACGGGAAGCCCGGAACGGGATGCACGACGCTGCCGGTGCCACCACGGCCCCGCCACAGCGGGAGAGTCACGGGCAGGACGGCGGCAGCATCACCGGCACCGTGGTGAGCACTGAGAGCTCCCCGGGCACCGCAGAGACCACCGAGGGATCCCCTGGGGAGAACCACTCGCCACAAGCTGGAGCTGTGCCAGTGAAACCAGCCCCGAGGGACAGTGAGAGGCCCGGGGACCCCCAAACCGGTACAACCAGCTCCCCACAGTGTCCCTTGGTGGGCTCTGGTAGCCAGGCTGATCCAGCTGGAGCGGGAGAGGGAAGCACAGCAGAGGAGGATGGCACCATTTCAGCCACACCACCGAGGACAGAGATTTCCCCAGGAGCTGGCAGCACCCCTGAAAACCCCTCCTCAGAGCCAAGTGATCCAGAGTCTTCACCTGAAGCAGCAGCACCTCCAAAGGCTGAGCCTGAACCGGAGGAGGGAGAGATGACAGAAGAACCCCAGGGCATGGCTGAAGAGCCCAAGAGCAGCCCAGAGCTCCCTGCTGAGCCCCCAGCTCCTGACCCCCCATCCGAAAGCCCCCTGGACGCTATCGAGGAGGACGCTGAGCTGCTGGTGGACATGGAGATCTTCGTGGACACGCTGCGCAACATGGAGCCCTCGGAGATGCGGAAGGTGCCCAAAGCCCCGCGCCAGCCCCGGCCCTCCCCCTCCCCCTGCCCCAGGCCCTGCAGGAGCTGCTGGCACGGGGGACCACGAGGGACAGCCCCGAGGAGGAGCTGGAGATCGAGAACCCCTACCTGAGCCCCGAGGAGCGGGCGCTGGCCAGGAGCCTCCGTGGGGTGTCCCGGGTGGGCGGCGATGGCCGCGTGGAGGGGGACTCGCTGCTGGGGACGCTGAGGCACGTGGGGGCAGAGGAGAAGGGCAGGTTGTTGGGGGGGGGCTCGGGAGAGCACAGCGTCCTGTTCCGAGGGAACGTGCTGAAGGGAATGGCGCTGCTCTCCCACTTCCTGGAGCAGCGGGCGGCCGCGGCTGAGGAGCCCAAGCCCTACTCCCGCCTGGACAACAGCGTGCTCTACAGCCGCTTCGTCACCCCCAGCACTGCCCCTGCTGGGGACACGGCCTTGCCCACCCCCAACGACCACAATGGACTGGGCCCTGGTGGCCCTGAGATGGCCCTGCTGGAAGCCCCAAGTCCTGGCTCCATCTCTCCTGTGACTGAAGAGCCAGAGAACACCATGGACCTGTGCCTGCCTGATGTCCTGGTGAGTGAGGCTGGGAACGCGGCGCTGGGGAAGGGGCTCTGTCCCCTCGGGAAGGTGGTGGGAGCCCAGCCCTGGAGCATCTTTCCGTGTTCCTAGCACACGGATTGTGCTTTCTGTTAGAGAGGTGAAAGCCCCTGGTGTGATGGGATGGTACTGGGACGGGTGACAGGAGGGTACTGGGATGGATGCCATGGGAAAGTGCTGGGATGGGTGATGGAGGGTCCCGGGGCAGGTGGCAGGGGGTGGCAGGGCAGGCAGGGAGGCTGTCCCCAGCAGTGAGGGATCCTTGAGGTGTGGCTGCTCGGGGCAGTGGGAGGGTTTGGCAGACGCCAGACACAGGCTGTGGCTTCCTGGGGCTGTGGGGAGATGGCTGGTGCAGCTGATGTTCCTCCGTGCTCCTCACTTGCCCGTCCCCTCGGGTTTTCACAGCAGGAAGATGAGGAGGGCTTCAAGAAGATCAACATGAGACCTGGCAAGGTACAGGGAGTGTGGCAGGGCCGGGCTGGGCTGGCTGGGGCACAGTGTGGTGTGGTGCAGTGTGGTAGGATGTCCCTGCTGTGTCACCCCCTCCCAGATCATCCTCTTCTCCGAGGCCGGATTCGCGGGGCAGAAACGGGAGATCTGGGGTGATGTCCCCGACGCCACGTCCTGGGAGCTCTCACACACCATCTCCATCCGAGTCATCCGAGGCGGGTAGGGGCCGGGAGGGAGGGTGAGGAGGTGGAGGAAGGGCTTGGCCAGGGCTCCCCACGCTGAGGATGGTGATCCGGGAGTGACCGTCCCACCTCCCCAGTGCTAATTGCTGCGGCTG
>NW_009954236.1:360205-362240 GCF_000747805.2 Chaetura pelagica | reverse complement strand
CCCCAGGTTGATGCCCCCTCCTTGGCAGCCCACCGCCTGCCTCTGCCACGGCCACTGGAGGAGCTGTACGAGACCTACCTGCAGGAGCTGGCTGGGGACCTCGGGAACATCAGCACCCTCGAGGGAGGGGGGGGGGGGGCCCCCCCCCCCCCTCCCGCATCGGCTCCTTCAAGAGGGTGGTGCGGGTGAGCGCGGGGACCCCGAGCCTCCCGTTCCCCACCCGGTGTGTCCCAGCACACACCGAGGAGGGGGGCTGCCGCTCCCTGCCCCCTAACCCCGCCCTGCCCCACGCCAGGATTACCGCACCCCCGAGATCAGCCTGTTTGCCGAGGAGAACGGCGAGGGAGCCCGGCTCAAGTTCAGCGGCTCTGCCGAGGACACGCGCACGCGGGGACAGCCCCTCGCTGCTGCCTCCATCATCGTCCACTCGGGCCTGTGAGCGGGACCCCCAGGGCTGGGTGGGTGCCAGAAGGGGGGCTCTGGAGGATTACCGCACCCCCGAGATCAGCCTGTTTGCCGAGGAGAACGGCGAGGGAGCCCGGCTCAAGTTCAGCGGCTCTGCCGAGGACACGCGCACGCGGGGACAGCCCCTCGCTGCTGCCTCCATCATCGTCCACTCGGGCCTGTGAGCGGGACCCCCAGGGCTGGGTGGGTGCCAGAAGGGGGGCTCTGGCATGGCCTGGAGTGGGGTGCAATTCTTTTCCCCCATCCTCTTCCCCAGGTGGCTGGTTTACTCCAAGCCTTTCTTCGATGATGATCCCTACGTTTTGGAGCCGGGCGGGTATCCCAATTTAAAGGCTTGGGGAGCAAAGGACCCATCCATCTGCTCCATGCACCCCATCAGGCTGGTGAGTGACAGTTATGGGGGTGCTGGGGCCAGACCCAGCCCTGGGGGAGAGCATCTCCCTGCTGTTCCTGGTCCTGTGAGGGCTCGGTGTGGGAATGTGCCAAGGGTGGCACTGGGAAATGCTCCCAGGGGTTAGTAGTGGAAAGCAACAAAGTCCAAAAGAGCTTGTTCTTGAATGAAAATGACCTAAAAATCAGCTCAGGCTTTAAGGGCAAGGGGAGGATTGTGATGTCCCCACCCTGTCCACTCCAGCCACCACAGCCTCACTGGGGCTCTTTCTCCTTCCAGGGCTGCCCCGTTGTGGAGAGACCTGGAGAGCCACAGGTGAGACCCCGACCAGTGGCAGGGAAGCCAGGGGGCTGGGATGGCCATGGGACCACCCTCACCCTGCCCTGTCTCCAGGTGCTGATCTACGAGGCCACCGGTTTCCAGGGCCGCAGCTTCACCATCAGCAGAGACATCTATGACCTGAAGAGCCTGCCTGGGCCAGCACTGCCCACCGTGGGCTCCCTGCGTGTCCTGGGTGGCTGGTGAGCAGCGTGGGGTGAACAGTCCCAGCTGGAACAGGCTGGGAAGGTGATGGTTGGAAGGAGGAGCTTCCTGGAGCTGTGGGTTGGCTGCGGGAAGCCTAGGGGAGATGGTGGCACTGGAGAGGTGGGGATGGTGTCCCAAGGAGATGCTCTGGACATGTCAGTGTCTGCCTTTGCCTGTGCTGCAGCTGGGTCGGCTACGAGAAGGAGGGATTCCGTGGTCACCAGTACCTGCTGGAGGAGGGGGAGTACCAGGACTGGAGGCACTGGGGCGGCTACGGCGAGGAGTTGGTGTCCTTACGGCTGATACGGACGGTGAGGGCAGGGCTGGTGGCACCACCTGGGGACAGCCCCGGTGTGGGCAGGGAAAGCCAACCCCCTATTCCCACCCTCAACCCCTAAAAGGAACGTTAGGTGGCTGGGCCCGGCCTGAGATCCCCCAAACTCATCACATGCAGAGGTCTCAGTGCCCAGAGCTGCTCCCAGACCCCAGCTCTCTTTCCTTCCAACAGACTGAGGGGCTTTTGGGGGGTGTTTTCCATTTCCTGGCAGGACTTCTCCGACCCAGCACTGGTCCTGTTCGAGGCCATGGACTTCGAGGAGGGCCCGAGCGTGGAGCTGAGCGAGGCGCTGCCCGACACGCAGCTGGCCGGCTACG
>NW_009954236.1:356750-360094 GCF_000747805.2 Chaetura pelagica | reverse complement strand
GGGAATGGGGTGTGTGCTGAGCCAGCACCCACGTTTTCCTGGCAGGTGGGTGGCCTACGAGGGCACCAACTTCTCTGGCGAGCAGTACATCCTGGAGAAGGGGGTGTATCGCAGCTGCGAGGACTGGGGCGCCACCGACTGCCGCATCGCCTCGGCACAGCCCATCCTGCAGGTGACAGCAACAGGCACCCCCCCACACACCCCACACCCCCAGCCACGGGTGTCAGTGGCCAAGGGGCTGGTGGGGATCCGGGGCAAGATGCCAACCAGCCCCTCTCTGTTTGCTTCCAGGTCGGGGAACACAACCTCCATTTCGTCTCCAAGGTCAGGGGTGGCAGATGGGGAGGGGGATGTGACACCCTCCCCCAGGGGATGTGGGGTGGTGGTGATGCTGTGCCCCCCTCACTGAGCCCCTCTGCTCCCCCTCCCCAGATCCTGCTCTTCTCAGAACCTGACTTCTTGGGGGACCACATTGCCTTTGAGGAGGATCAGGATGCCCTTCCTGACACCTTCGTCCCACGCTCCTGCAGAGTCCGGGGGGGCAGGTGGGGTGTCCCCAGGCCCTGCTGCCTCCAGCCTGGGACACAAACAGGGAGAGGATGGGCAGGGCAGGGGTGCTGGGGGGCACAGGAGGGATGGATGCCCACCATGATGGCCGTGTCAGCCCCGTTGTGCTCTTCCCCACCAGCTGGATCCTGTTTGACGGGCAGGACTTCACGGGGGAGCAGCACGTGCTGTCAGAGGGCGAGTACCCCACGCTCAGCGCCATGGGCTGCCTCTCCTCCACTGCCATCTGCTCCTTGAAGAAGGTCCCAGTGGTGAGTTCCAGCCCCTCCTTCCCTTCCCACCAGCAGGACCCCTCCAGGAACCCCGTTTTTCCCCTTCTGTGGGTATCCCCCTGCAGGCTCTCCAGCCTTGGTGCCTTTCTGCACCCCTGGGTGCTCAGTCATCCTGCTTTTCCCCCCTTCCACCTCATCTCTTACCCCATCCTACAGTTTTTCTCAGAGCCTTCCATCTTCCTGCACGGGCTGGAGTGTTTTGAGGGGAAGGAGATCGAGCTGAACAACGAGGTGAGGAGTCTCCAGGCAGAGGGGTTCAACAACCACGTGCTGTCGGTGCGAGTCAAAGGCGGGATGTAAGTGAGCCCCAGCCCTGCCCTCCCCCAGCTGTGGGTGCCACCTGCCTGGGTGTGACTGTGCTCTCTGCCTGTCCCATCCCATCCCATCCCATCCCATCCCATCCCATCCCTCACAGCTGGGTGCTGTGTGAACACGGTGACTTCCCAGGCAGCCAGTGGCTGCTGGACTGCACTGAGATCACCAACTGGCTGACCTACAGTGGGCTCCAGCACGTGGGGTCCCTCTACCCCATCCGCCAGGTGAGTGCTGGGACAGGATGGGGTGGGGAACCCCAAAACCTGGAAGCAGGTGGCTCACATGGAACTAAAGAGCTGCTGGTCCTGATGGCCAGGAGGAGGATGTGGTAGTGGCTGTGGGTGAGCTGGGAGAGGCAGATGGACATGGCCAGGGGATCAGCAGGACACAGCCATGGCAGCTGCAGCACACTGCTGGCAGCTCTGGCCCATGCAAGGTCCCACCAGCCCAGCACTGTCCCCCCAGTCCCTGTCCCCTGCCCTGGGAGTGGCAGCCTTGGCAGTGAAAGGCTCTCCAGGGGCAGGTGCCTTGCAAAACACCCAGGCATCCCGGAGCTGTGCCCGTGCCAGCCAGGAGAGACAGCCCAGGGCCACAGCTGTCACCTGGGGAGATGCAGGGAGCCCTGAGGGGACAGGCAGGACCCTCCCAGCAGCCACCCTGGGAGAGCAGGGCCCTCCCTACTCAAAGCCACCAGCCGAATGAAGTCCAGCCATTGCACCCGGGGCCAGAGGTGCAGGCAGCTGAGCTTTTTGGTGCAAAAAAGGGTTTCTCTCTTGCCAGAGACGGATCTATTTCCGCATCAGGAGCAGGGAGCTGGAGCTCTACCTCTCTGTCCCCGACGACGTGGAGGACATGAAGGCAGGACGGGTGGTGGTCTCCAGCCTGAGTGAGCAGAGCAGCTCCATCTGGTACTACGAGGATGGGCTGATCAAGAACCAGGTCAGGGCTCACCTGTGACAGCCAGAGCCAGGAGGGGACCTGGAGAGCCCCAGGGAGGACCTGGTTGGACTCCTTCTGGGTTCTCCCCATGCCCCAGAGATCTTTTCAGGCTGAAACAGCCTTTCCCAGCATCTCTCCTCAGCCTTGTTCCTGAAGATCAGTTGATTCTGTCCTCCCCAAGTCTCCCCTGAAGATGTGAAGGCATTTCTGCCTCCCTTCAGGCACCCTAATCACCCCCTCCTCTCACTGAGGGCTTTTCCTGCTCATCCCATGTCCCAGCTGCATTTACAGGGAAACCCCTTAGAGCCCCAAGCCTCTGTGCTGGGTGGAGGTGCCAGAGAGGAGCAGGCTGACCTGGCCACCACCACTCCTTGCAGGTTGCCCCCAACATGAGCCTGCAGGTGATCGGGCCGGCCGGGAAGGGCGCCAAGGCCGTGCTGTGGTCTGAGACCCGGATGCCCCGTCAGACCTGGAGCGTCGACGCTCAGGGACGGATCCACAGCCAGATGTTTGAGGACATGATCCTCGACATCAAGGGTGAGGCCTCGGCACAGGAGCTGCTGCTTTCCCTGCAGGAGATGGGGCAGCCACCCCCTCCCTGCCAGCAGGAGCAGGGATTCCCCTCCTGAATCCCTCCCCTCTCCCCGCAGGTGGCCGATCCTACGACCGGGACCATGCCATTGTTTGGGACATGGCTGAGGAAAGACCCACGCAGATATGGGACATCCAGGTGCTATGAGGGGCTGGGCCTGTGGCCCTCACACCCAGGACTTCCACGGAGCAGGATGGAGACACCCTGCCTAGGGACAGGAGGCCTCCCACCCCACACCCCCCTCTCCTGTCTATGCCTCACGAAGGACACAACAGGCACAGAACCCTCTGGAGAGCAGCAGAACCCCTCCCTCACTGCCTTCCCCCTCTGAACTGTATTTATGTATGTAAGATACAGACCTGCTCGCCCAGGTCAGCTCTGCTTGGGTGGTTGGTGTCCTTGTCCTCACCCTGGCCACAGCCTGGCAGCCCCACCTCAACACCTGTGCCCCTCACAGGTCTAATCCTGCTCCCGATATGAGAGCCCAGCACCCTGCAGGCCCTGCCCTCTCAGCACAGACCCGCACCCTGCAGGCCCTGCCCTCTGAGCACAGACACGCACCCTGCAGGCCCTGCCCTCTCAGCACAGACCCGCACCCCGCAGGCCCTGCCCTCTCAGCACAGACCCGCACCCTGCAGGCCCTGCCCTCTCACCGACCC
>NW_009954236.1:356186-356502 GCF_000747805.2 Chaetura pelagica | reverse complement strand
GACCGGGACCGGGACCCGCCGCGCCCGGGGCTCCGCTCCCCAACGAGCCCAGCCCGAAGCTTCTACACCAGCGCTTTATTTCTCAGAGAGTCACAGCAGACCCGCTGTGGAGGAGTAATGGAGTCGTGCCAGCTGATTCCTCCATGCTGTCAGGAGATGCCATCCCGGGGAGAGAGGGGGTGTCTTCTGGGTGGGAGCGGGTTTGGGGTTGGGGCGAGTCTCCCGGTCAGCGCAGCCGCAGGAAAAAAGCCCCAGCCAGCCCTAGGGTGAGGGAGAAGAGCTGGGGGGGTGCGGACGGAGGGCTCAGGCCCACTGC
>NW_009954236.1:347792-350769 GCF_000747805.2 Chaetura pelagica | reverse complement strand
CCGCTCCCCGCGCCGGGACCGGGACCGGGACCCGCCGCGCCCGGGGCTCCGCTCCCCAACGAGCCCAGCCCGAAGCTTCTACACCAGCGCTTTATTTCTCAGAGAGTCACAGCAGACCCGCTGTGGAGGAGTAATGGAGTCGTGCCAGCTGATTCCTCCATGCTGTCAGGAGATGCCATCCCGGGGAGAGAGGGGGTGTCTTCTGGGTGGGAGCGGGTTTGGGGTTGGGGCGAGTCTCCCGGTCAGCGCAGCCGCAGGAAAAAAGCCCCAGCCAGCCCTAGGGTGAGGGAGAAGAGCTGGGGGGTTGCGGACGGAGGGCTCAGGCCAACTGCGGAGGTTTTGGGAGGGGAGGTGGTGGTTTGAAATGCTGCTTCAGCCTTTCCGCCCTTCTCCGACTCGTCCGCCCGGCCGAGGGGCTGGGAAAGAAAACACGAGTCAGACATCACGCTGAACAGGAGCAGCACAGGAAGGAAAACCCCCGAGAGCCCTTTCCCTGGGACATAAAGGAGCCAGGGGGTACACGGGGCTTCCTCTCCCTTCCCAGCAGAAATCCCTGTTGGCTTTAGAGTTTTCCCTGTGCAGCAGCTCTTCTAAATTTTAGGGGAGGAAGTGCCTCTGACCCTCAGACCACTGTGAAAAAGCAGCTGGGGATGTGGGGTGCAGGAGAAGAGCTGGGCAACACCCCTGGCTGGAAGCAAGGAGGACCCCCAGCCCCCCAAGGCTGTCGCAAGCAAGGAAGTTGCATTCGGTGTGTGAAACATCCCCCAGATGGGATGGTGATGCCAGGGCAGTTTCCTTCCACCTTCTAAAGATCAGCACCTTCCAAAGGAAGGTATTTGTGTCAGTCCCTCCCTGCCCTGCTCAGGGTTTTTGGTCCTTTCCCAGGACTCTTGGTATAAAAGCAGGGAGAACAGCAACAAGTGCTGTGGGAAAAGGGAAGACCCCTTCCCCATGAACCAGCTCCCAGCTTGGTTTGCAGTTCTCCTTGGGTCCCTCCAGAGTGGGCCAGGGATGGGGTCCCAGCTCTGCCCCCTCACAGGCACTCTTGCACAATGAGGGGTTTTGGCTGGGGCTCCCAAAACATCCACCCCCCCCACCCCCCCACAGACCTGGCAACAGGTCACAGCTGTGTGGGGTTTGTGAGGGAAACACACAGAGACAGACCTGGCCCTTTTAACCAACAGGCTGTAGAGAAAATAAATCAACCAGAGAGCTGATCTGAATAGCATCACCCTCCCCAAAAGTACTGGCACCTTCATCCCTCCCACACAAGGGTCCCCACCCAGAGAGAGCTACATCCACCAGTGCTGTGTTGGACCTGAGTCCCAACAGAGCCTCCTGGTAGGAAGGAAAACAACCTCCAGAGGGAAGAGGTGAGAAGAAACCACACTGTGCATCCACCCAGCACCACCAGGCTTGGCATTCCCAGTGTCCCCAGAGCCATGGAGACAGCAAGCAAAGGCTGCAAGGCAGGGTGGAGAGCTAAGTGTGAAGGTTACAGACAATGCATGATGTTCTTAAGCAAAGAAGATTAAAAAACTTTAAAAAATAGCAATGTATAGAAGAATTAAGACCTTACAGGTGCAAAGCTCCTGGTAAGACAACCAGGGCTAAAGTCAAACAAAGTCAAACAAACGCTCAAGCTTCCAACTGAAGTTCATCAATTCTCCCACCAGTTGAACCCAACAGCCTCCCCACCAAACCCATGGGATGGGCTGGACACCACCCCCCCCCCCCCCCCAGCCTTTGTGGGGCCCCCCTTACCACGCAGAGGGTGAGCAGGGCGAGCAGGAGGAGCAGGTGGGAGCGCTGGAGGGGCTGCATGGTCGGGGCTCAGCTCAGCGTGTGGAGACGCTTCCTCAGCTGCGGGCAGCGCTCCCCGGAGGAGGCTTTAAGCACCGCGGTGGCCCCATCGCACCAATCGCACCTTCCTTCCCCTCCACTTGGCCCCACCACCCTCAACGGGCTGTTTGAACTCGGGGCCATTTGGGGAAGTTGCATCCGTTGCTGATGCTGCAAGGGAGAAGGTGCAAGGCACCAGATGGGGGGTTTCCATGGGCGGGTGACACCCTGCAGCACTGTCAGCTCTGCTGCTCCATCACCTGGCAGGAGTGGCTCCTGCTCCCTGCGTGGCCACACGGACAGCACCAAGCAGGACATCTTGGCCACCATCTCCAGCAGAGCCAGCCAACCCCTCACCCTGCCTTTCCCACATCCCAAAATACAGCATGAACCCCCCCCCCCAGGCTGAGCTCTGCTTCTCCCCAGGGGTTCCCCATTCCAGTATCCCACACCCATGAAGGACTAACTGTTTTTGGGTTAAGAACTGCCCACTGGGAGGGTTTGGAAATCGTGGCCAGCCTTTCAACAAGGGCTCCGTGTTGCACCGTGTAACAAACCTCCTGCCCCGCAAACCTGGAGCAGAAACTGAGTCCAAACTGTTCCCTGGAACTCCAGCAACACGCCTGGGATGGTCTGATCCAGGTGAAGGTCACAGAAACACTCCCATCCAGCCCCCCCATCTCCTCCTAGATCTCTGAGCTCCTTCAACTGCACCCACAGGAAACACAAGGGTTATTTTAAGCTGGTTTGACAGAAGCTGCTGAGCCGTGCCCAGTGCACACACCTGGCCTCGTGGCCGGGAAGGGCATCTCCTCCGTGCCGAAGCTTCACCCGGTTCCGCTAAACGCTGCGTTACAAGTGACGACACGAGGCCTCTGGGCCGCCATCCTGCCAGAGCTGCTTCAGAGGCCTGGTCTGTTCGCCTGCAGCCGGAGGGACAACCCGAGGGGCTCCTCCCGGTGTGTCCCACCCCCCAGAGGTGACCGGGGGGAGCAGCCGGTGCCGGAAGCCGGGACGGACGGACCGGGGGGGCCTGGGGAGGAGCGGGAGGCCCCGCGGGGCCCCCCGGAGCGGTGCATGCCGGGACTTGAAGTCCTCAAGGGCTGCCTGGCCCCCCCACCCCCACGGAACCGGG
>NW_009954236.1:346760-347498 GCF_000747805.2 Chaetura pelagica | reverse complement strand
GGGACCCCCCGGTGCTCCCACCCACATCGGGTCCCCCCAGCCTCCACACACACACACACAGCCCCCCGGGGTTTTCCAGTTCTCCCCCATTATTTTAAGCCTCTCTTTGCCAAGGAACCCTCACAAACCCCCTCATCACTCCCAGGCTTTCAGGGCAGCCTTTTTCGGTTACATTGTGGGTTTTTTTTTTCAATTTGCCCTTCAAGCAAATCCAAAGTCAATGAATCTGTGTTGTGATTTTACAGACTTTCCCCTCTTCATTTGAATCCCAAGTTCACTGCCTCCACTGGCAAGGCTTTTCTTACCCATCCTACATGTTTTATAATGCTTGTGGCTGTCTCTCTCCTACAAAATCAGGTAACAGAAGGTTTCCACATCCTCAGCAAGCCCTAGAGAACATTAAAGCCTCATCTATTTTTACAGTTTCATTTTAGGTCACATCCTTCCCACTACATTGTCACATAAAATCTCCCTTTCCAATCCCAGTGAAGTTTGTCGCTTCTGTTAATCCCAGAGTGTTGTGGGTTTTTTGCTAAAACAGCTCAAAATCACCACTTTCTGCCTCTCTGTGCAGCACAAGAGGCTCTGTATGAGAATATTTGGGGTGTGTTTTTTTGCCAGCCCCATTTTGTGTCCACTCTTCCCAGCTCCTGTGGTTGTACATTCCCTCAGGTCCTGGCTCAGAACCAGTGTCCACACACACTCATGAGTCTGGAAGTGTTCATGGGAGGGACTGGA
>NW_009954236.1:336607-346736 GCF_000747805.2 Chaetura pelagica | reverse complement strand
CCCTCAGCATAACCCCAGTTTGATTTACCTGCTTTCGGAGAAGTGGGAACCAAATCACTAACCTGTTTTCTTTCTTTCATGGTCCCTGTGTCTCCTCTCAGAAGAAGACAGCCTGTCTCCTAGGACAAAGAACCTCCTGCAAGGCAGTTTCCCCTCCTGCTCAAGGGGGAAAACACCAAACAACAACATGCAGGGTAAAGTCCCTCAACAATCAGGGGGATTCTGGGCCATCAGAGTTTCTCAGCAGCAGACTCAGGACCCCAGGCCAGGGCTAATTCCTGTGGTTCCCCTCTTGGTGACACAGCCATCTCCTCACCAGCCAGGAAACCAACTGGCTTCCACCCAGTACCCCAAGGATCCCCATGTCCTACCTGCTGTGGCAGAACAGAAATTCTTGTGGGAGGCAACAAGCCATTTGGGAGAAGTGACATGTTGTATTTGTGCTTCCAGGCACAGCTCACACTGACAAGGAGCTCGTGTCCTCCCTGATGCAAAGAATCACTCTGTTGGAACAAAAAATAGAGAAACAAGCACAAGAAATCAAACTGAAGGTAAAAATGCTGCCCCTTCCTGAGCCTGGTCTGTGCCCTGCTTTGATGGTTGAAGTCACAGCAGCATCACACCTGCTCAGACCTAGTTTGGGCTAAAAGAAGTTAATCTGCCTCTCTGTTAATTACACAAACAAGCCTTTGCAAAGCCAGAGAGCAATTGTAGCAGTCCCTGGGGTGGGAGAGGGGACAGCCCCTGCTGTGACTTCTGAAAGTAGCCTTGCACAGGTATCATTAGCTGTTTGGCTTCAGACCTTTCTCTTCTTCCTTTTGCTTTCTGGAACAGCAGCTGCTCACACAGCAGAGTCACCCTGGAGTGGAGCTTTTTGCATCTCTGCAGCTGAGAAGAAATACCCTTTTCTTTTTTTAGAGAGGTGGCTGCAAAGCTGCTGGGTTTGTTTCCATATCAGCCACTTACTGCAGGTCAGGGGATGAGCTGTGCCTGGGCAAGAAGCACAGGAGCAGGAAATACCTGCTGTGTGTTTGCCTTCAGCTCTTGTGCAGATGGAGGAGGGGGAGACAGGTCAGCATGTCCCTCACCCACTCTTGGAGCACTGTATTTATATCCCACCCCTCATTTCAGCCTTTCTGACCCTGTGTGGGGTGAGGGTTCATGCACCTCTAGCTCACTCAGGTCACTAATGATGCAAGTGGTGCCTCAAGGCCCTCAAAGCCAAGGAACTAAACATGGTCATTATTTGTTCTGCTCCTGAAGGACAGGAGGATTGCTGAGCTTGAAGAGAAGATGAAGACTCTTCAGAAAGGAGAAGGTAAAACTTGTCCTACCCTTGACATCTTGTTCCTACCTTTGGGAGAGATACAGAGCTGCTGGTGCTGCAAGAGGGCAGGGTTGGAGACCTCCTCCCTGAGCCATCCTTGTCTTCAAAGAGGTTCCTTGGGAGTGGTATCAGTTACACACACGTGGTGATGGTGGCTGAAGCAGATGCAGACTTTTTCCTTGCAGCTTTTCTGCTGCAGTGCAAAACATTTCCTGACCTATTTTCTATGAGTTACTAAGTTTCCATGAGCATAAACCAACCACAGATACCTGAGGATGGTCAGAAAGAAGAATGTAAATACTGCAGAGTTCAAACACCTGGAAAAACAGCTACTGACAGCTCAGCAAAGCCAAAAATCTCCTTGGAGTTTTGAACAGCATTACAGGTCCAAGCTCACTTGTCCTGTAAGGCAGCCCAACTCCAAATTGGAACCAGCTTTGAGTGAGTCTCTGAAGGTCTTTTCCCCCCATTTAGTTCCTTGGAATCCAGCAGCTCTTCAGCTGAGCCCAGACATGTTTTCTGCAACGGCTGAGCTACCTTGTTAGCACAAAGCTGCTCTACTTCCTGAGCAGAGAACAAGGTCATGATGCTTGTCAAACCACACACGTTTTTTATCTCATCATGCATTGTTCTAGTCATTCAGCTTAGCTTTCTGGATCCAGCTTTGGTGGACACCTGCTCATTTTTTTTAATAGGTCCCTTAAGACTGAGTAAGCCAAGCAATTCTCATTGTGTAATTGCAAACAGCACTGCTCAAGTCAGCTTCCCACAGCATTAAACTTCACAACTACCTTTTAGTTTGTCAGCATCTCTGTCCTACTGCTGCAGGGTGAACTATCCAGCACGCAGAGCTCATGCTCAGCTTCTGTGTTGTAGGGCCTGGAGTTAAATTATGGGATAGACAGGATCTGCTGGGGCATCCCTGCTGCACAACGTGGGTGATCTAGAGATCTTCTTTAAGGCTGTACACAGAAAAAGCAAGTCTTGCCTTTCAGATGCTCCTGACTCATCCGCAGTAGAGGAACTGGAAATGAGGTGCCTTGAGCTGCAGACCCAGGTCTGGGAGATGGAGGTGAGAGACCTGCTTCACTTGCCTTGAGCCACCTGCACCTCTGGTTTGAGATCTTTGCCATCCCCAGCTGATTGGTCTGTTTCAAGCTGCCACTTTGATCATCCCCATTCCTCTCCTCATCCTTCTGAAAAGAAAGAACAGGTTGGATGTGAGCTAGAGGGCAGTAGGAGGTTTTTAATACACAAAAGATTTTGTGCCTCCTGCAAGCCTCTTTGTTGTGATTTCTAGGACTGTAGAAACAGTCTTTGTAGCTACTGCAGTCCTGGAAAACTCCTGTGTCACTACAGATACTGTCATTCTCCCTTCTGCCTACTACTAGAAGAGCTGCTCCTACTACCCTGCCTGTGTCTCTGTTTGCCAGGGCGAAAGAGCCCCAGAAACACATCTTTTACCTCCTCTTCTGCTTCTCACAGTCACAGCTGACCACTCCCAGGCTTCCATTCCTAGCTTTGTGAAGCTCTTTACAACACTGACTTGTCCTTTCCTCTTGCAGAGGTTTCTAAATGACTATGGTCTGATTTGGGTTGGAGAGGGACATGATCAGCTGGAAGATTCTGAATCACTCAAGGATGAAGAGCTGACAAGAAGCCTCTGGAAGCCAGGTAAAGCACCAGCACCCTCTGCTGAGGCAGCTATCCCAGCTCCTGCTGCATGCTTAGAGCAGCTGTGATACTCCCCAGAGCAGATAAGCACCAAAGAGCCACAATCTGGTCTTCAAGGATCCTCTGCTGAGGTCCTCACACCCATCCATCTCAGGGACAGAGACACAGAGCAGTTTAAGAGAAGCTAAGCCAGGCAGAACACTGGTATTTTATACACCTCTATTTTGTAATCCCTGTCCAGAGGAAGAGGAAAGAATCCAAAGGCTCAGCCATTTGGAAGGAGACCCTCAGCAGCTGCTTCCTGAAGAGCTCACATACCCTAAACATTTGAAGCTCAACTGCTCTCACAACATTGACATAAAATAGGTGGAAAACGGAATCAGATGCTTTGTGTATCTTGTAGCTGCAGTAACTTAGCCATGTTGTCTGGCTCCACCAGGGAGTATTGTTTGTTTGCCTTTCCTCCCAACCACCACGTGAGGTTTAATTGAGACCTGATCGTGATGTGTGACGTCCAAGCATATTTGGCAATGGCTTTTAGGAAGTGGTAGCAGGAGAAAAAAAGGAAGAATACTTGGGCTGTACAGCCAGTGCTGTTCCCAACCACCATGAAAATACTGCCTTGCTAATCCTTTGCTTCCTTAGATGCAGTAGGGGAGAAGACAGGGAAAGCAGTGGAAATGTTGATCATTGTTTTCAGCTCACTCACCTTTTTTAAGAGCATTTCCCCCCTCTTTTACCAACTTGTAAAAAAGCAGAACAGAAAATATCAAAGGCTGAACCTCCACCTACATCTCTTCTTTCATTTCCTCTTCTGATTTCATCCTTCTGCCCCACCACAACTTTTACTGCTTCACTTCACCACCCTCCTCAAGCACCCAGGTAAACATCCTCTGCAGTGTCCCAGCAAGAGCATGCTGAGCACCTGGCTGTACCTACACTGGCATCTCTTCAACAAGTCTGCACTGATCCATTTATCCAACCAATTTAATCCAACTAGTTAAGTTCCTCCTTTTGTGCATTTTACAGCAGCACAGTGACAATGCTTCTGAAATGACAACCACAGAGAAGGAGCAGGCTGGAGCTGGCAGCAGGGCTGTGTGAGCTGGTTGCCCTGCAGCCCTGCCCTTGTGCTCACACCCATGAACCTGGCCCTGCTGCACCACAGCAGCCTCGCAGCCTGCTGTGTGAAAGGTGAAGTGTGGAGAGGCAGCACAGCCCAAAAATCACAGAATTATACAATCACTAAGGTTGGGAAAGACCTGTAAGATCATCCAGTCCAACCTTTAACCTAACTCTACTAACCCAGCTCTACCAACCTGCTGCTAAACTGTGTCCCTAAGCACCTTACCTGTAGGAATTTTAAGCACATTCTGGGACCGTGATTCAACCACTTCCCTGGGCAGCCCCTTCCACTGCTTGATAACCCTTTCTGTAAAGTTTTTCCTAACATCCAACCTAACCTCCCCTGGCATCACTTAGGGCCATTTCTTCTTGTTACTAGTGAGAAGAGACTGACACCCCCTCGTTACAAGCTCCTTGCGGGCAGATGTAGAGACTGATAAGGTCTCCCCTCAGTTTCCTCCTCTTCAGATTAAACATCCCCAGTCCCCTTAGCTGCTTCTCATCAGGTTTGTTTTCCAGACCCTTTGCCAAACCTTCCAGATCCTTTATTTGGGCTCAAACCCACCTTAAACTCACACGGAGGTGAAAGCTTCTCAGCTGGCACCTCCTTCCCCCTGTAACTCCGATCCCTCTGCCACAGGTGAAGCGGTTGTTTCCAAACACCAGATTGATTTTGATCTCATCTTGGAAAACGTGAAGGATTTGAATGTGCTGGCTGGGAAGAACACTTGTTACATTGAACACACCCCTGGGGGAGCTCGTTTGAGGCAGCCAGAGCCCCTCTCTCTCACACTGTATCAAAATGGGATCATCACATTCAGTGGAGCCTTTCGGCCCTACGAGGACCCATCCACCCAGGTATGGAAAGGTCTATGGAGGAATCAGAGTCACTAAACCTCTGGAAAGGGAATGTGTAGGAATAGGGCTGTGAGCTCATCTTAGTACAGAGATAACAGAGCAGCTGAGACCTCCAGCTTCTCACCTGCCTTCAAAGCCTGGCTTGTCTTTGTGCAGTCATTTGTAGGTCTTTTATGCCAACTTGTCTGCACAGCAATAACACAAACAGGAGCAGCCCAGAAGGAATGTATCAGTCCTGAGGTAAACAGAAGGCTGAGGTATGACCACAAGCTCTCAATTTTCTTTCAGCAATGCCTGCAGGATATTATGGATGGGTATTTCCCTTCAGAGTTGCAGACTCACTACCCAGATGGCATCCCTTTGCAGGTAAGAGTGCAAAACCCTCTTTATTCAGCTTTCCAGGAGAAATCGCTCCGTCGCTTCCCAAGAAAACTATTGACTATTCTTTCACCAACCTGCTGGATGTTCCCCACAGCAAATTAAGTTTGAGGTTTCTGAACACTGCATGCACACAGCTTCATTCTGTGTGTGTCTCAGGGAAAGGGTGGCTGGAGCACACCTGCCAGAGCCGTTACAGGAAGTGTAATTCACTGCCTCGGTGAATCTTGGCTTGGAACAAAACTTCTAAGAGCACAGCAGGCTCTGTAGAGGCAGTACCTGCAGTTATCTGCAGAGATGTGTAACAAAAAAAGGAGGGAAAATGTTCTTAAATAGCTCCCTGGGAAAAGCTTTTAACAACAGGTTGAACAAGGATCTCTCGAGGTGGGTGTCGGGAGAGTTTATTTTGCCACAATTTAAATGGATTTGGGCACCTGAGGTTGCTTTGGGTCCCACTTTTTTTTTGATTTCTCAGAAATGGCAAGAAGCCAAGGCCACGTTTTTCAGGCAGAGAACCTCAGAGGACTCTAATCTAGGTCTTCAGGTGCATCTGAAACGTAAGCAGGCACGACCAGAGGGGTGCACTGACCCACTGCCAGAAGAAAGCAGGGCACAACCACAGGGATAAGGCCAGGCAGGCAGGGAGCAAACAAGATGGAAGCAGGATTGCACAAGGCTCGTGGGGCTGTGCTTGCCTATAATCCATGCACAGTTGGCCAGGCCTGGAAGCCACAAGACAGTAATCTGGGATAAATCCAGACACACAGCACATCCACCTGTGATACAGGTGTTTCCCCATCACTTTCCACCCCAAAGGCATTTTAAAGCATGGAAGGAGACACAGAGAATGATCAGGTCCAAATGTTTCTCCCAACTCATGAAAAGGAGCAGCTGCCCAGTGCCTACTGAGATGGATTAACTCCTATTTTATGGGTCTAGGTGGGCCATCCCAAGGACTTGAGGGCCCTACCAAGATTTGCTTTGTTAGAGAGCCTAGAGGAGCTGAAAATGGATGTCAGGGAGTTTGGACAGCTGGAGCAGCTTCCAAGGAAGCAGCTCTCCTGGTTTCTTTTGGGGTTGACATCTCTTAGTTCTCATTGCTGTGGATGATTGTGCTCTGATGCAGTCAGAACAAGCTTGTGCAACAGTCTGATTTGCTTATGGCAGTTGGCCTTAATTCAACAGGTCACTGACAGAAGGGACATGGTATTTCAGGAGAGACACCTCCTTCCAGGGAGTTTTCCTGGCCAAGGCCAAGTGGTTGGCCGCTCAAAATCAAGTGAAGTGCAGGAAACCACTGAGATCCCAGGTAAATTCTTAAATCTGCCTCAAAAATGCCCAACTAACTTCCAAATAAGAGAATCAAAACCTTACCAGGGCAGTCCAGCTGGTAGGAGGGGGATGTGTAGGGTCTCAGCAAGGAAGGCAACACTTCTGGGCCAGAGCCCAGTTTTGCTTCAGGAGATGGGAGCCAGGCAGTCCACATGGTGTCTTCTCATCATTAAATCCTCCTACAGAATGAGACACAAGTTCTGAAAGACCAGAAAATCAGCAGGTTTCCAAAACCTCATCTGCCTTGTGCCTTTCTGAAAGGCCAAGCTCCTTCTAGCTTCATCTTGATCAGCACCAAAGGATGATGAGGGAACCCTGCAGATCTTATGGGGGGAGCAGCTTGCAAACAACCTTAGATTCTCCTACAAGCCCATTCCATAAAGGTGGACATCTTTGAGCCAGACAAAACTTAACTATACCAAATAGAGTAAGAGGAATCATTCCATAACAGGACCTGGGACTTAAAGTCAGGCCACAGATTCCTCATTTTGCTTCTAGACTCTAGTGGCCTGTGTTAAGCAACAGCTGTCAGGGTTGGAAAATCAAATGTAGTCAGTTCAAATAGTGGGTTTGTGTATAATTAAACAATCCCAACATGTGCATTGCCCCTCAGCAACATCTTCCTCTTTATATAAAACTGTGCAACTTGCTGGTTCGTCTCAAGGCCTTTCACAGACAGAAGCTGTGCTAAATGTTTCCTTTATCCATAAACATGATTGCCCAGTGACACCACAGGAAAAGCAACAGACACCTACAAATATACCCTCACGAGATTAAAAACTTTCCAAGTCTGTAAAAACTGTCCCAGTTTCTTTCTCCTGTTCAGTGCAGAGCTACCCAGGTTTTGTTGACCTGTCAAGCATCCCAGTTCTGTGCTGAGCAGGCTGCACAGTTGCTCACTGTTGATGTTGACAATCAAATATTTAGTGGGTCAGAAAGTGGGACAAGCTTCAGTGAAGATGTCTCAACCCTGCTGAGGGAGGTTAGAGCTCTCCCTGTTGGCTGTTCCACTTTTATTTTACCAAATCAGCCTATTCTAGGGGAAAACATTTTGGCAAAAAACTCGCACATGGACACACCTCCTCTCTGCTCTGGCAGGTCCCAAACTCCCTTTGGAGAAGTTTCTCAACAAGCTTTCTGAGTCCTCAGAACACAGTGGAGAAGCAATGAGTGTCCAAGATTCAGCCAGAGCAGCCCAGCAGGTATGAGCAGCCCCCCCCCGACACCCAGAGAGGCAGCCAGCAGATTCCTGGGGCTCAGTGCCCTGTGTAGCACCCCATTCTCTCAGCCTTCTCCACCCAGAGAGGCTCCACCAGGGCACTCATGGCACTTTGGCACCTGCTCCTGGCCTTTCCTGGCACCAGTTGCTCTCTGTGACTCACACCTGGTTTCGTTTCAGAGCTCTGATGGGGCACGAAGCAGCAAAGAGATCTTGGTGGAGACACCCAGGCTGGCTGCCCTGGAGAGGTACAGGCACAGCCCCTCCATCCCTGTCCCATCAGGCCCTCATCTTCCTCCTGTTTAATCACTGAGGGTTTATTTCAGGGGTTTCCTTTGAGGAAGTAAAGGAACTTGCCCCTTTTATCTTATACCTTAGAAAGAATTAGAAAAACCCACTAAGTTTAGTGAGCTTGCCACCTTTAACATCTCTAAGAAAATCTGTTCAAAATATTTACTTATTGCTGTGAAATACTTTTCCTGACAACAAGCCAAGGCCTAAGAGCTTGCAACCATCTAAAAAAGCTGTTTGTGGTTGTGTTAAATGGGAGAATTCCTCCAGGAAACTGATGCCCGAGTGGGAGGTCACACTATCTCCACTTTTCCACTCAGTCTTCTGACAAGACAAGACCCAAATAGCTAATAAAAAAACCCAAACCCAAGCAGATTATTTTTAATCAAAAAAGTAGGGCAAGGTACTTACCAGACAGCCCTGATCTAAAATGAAAGAGCTAAAAAAGGTCAGTAACCCTCTTTCCAAGGCACTTTTAAGTGAAAATTGGTCTGTGGGTTGGTCTGTTTGCCCACATGTCAGACGGGTCCTTGTTCATCTCAAGGACAGTCCCAACTATGAAATATTTTGGATCATCCTGGCAGCCCAGAGCCCCTGCCCGTTGAGTAGAGCTCACTGCCCTTGCTCCTCAGCTGACAGGACTTTTCTATCACCCAGGACAAAGCCAGCTGAAGAGGCTGAAGCTTCTGCCCCTGCTGCCTGCACGCTCCGCATCCGATCGGAGAGCGGGGAGCAGATCTACACCCTCAGGATGCTGGTCAAGGAGACCATAGGGGACCTGCGCCAGCACCTCGCCTGTGCCAGGTAGCCCAGGACTTCCTCACCCCCCACCCAGCTCCATCAAGCCCCAGAGAAAGTTTCTCAGCTGCCCTCAAGGCCCTGGATGGAGCTGAGCTCCCCCCCAGCAGCAGAGATGCTCACTGCCAGGGTCATGCTTTGTTCAGTATGTAACACCACCTTTGCCAAAAAGCTGACACAGCAGCAGAGATCGACCTCTTTTGTCCTCCCAAAATTGCCATCTGACCCAGGTTCATTACTGCCTTTGCCTCGCTCCAGCTCCAGCAGCTTTTATTGCCAGTGTTCCTAAAGTGCTGGTGCACCCTGGAAGCTGAGCTGCAGCCTTTAGCTTGGCTGATGAATCCACTGCTGGACAAACACCACCCTTTGCTCAGCCAGCTTTATGTGCCATCACATTTAATGCTGCCCAAAGGCTCACACATCCCTTTGGGGACACTTCCAGAAGGCTGAGGAGACCCCTTTGCTTTCCCCTCTCCTGTTGCAGGCAGAAGCTCTGGCCTTGGTCTGAGGCCACAATGAGCTCACTACTGGTGGGATGCAGGATCCTCCTTCCCCACAGCAGCTGCACAGCCTGGAATGTCCACTCTGTGCCTGCCTGGCTGCAGTTTGGGCAGGAAACCCTTTTTTTTCCTGCTCATCCTGGGCTTGTGAAACTCTCTCTCCCTCTGTTTTTACGTAACCACAGCTGGATCAGCCAGAGCATCCCAGCAAAACCTTGGGGGATCCTGTGTTTAGGAAAAATTGTGCTGTTCTTTCCTAGGGGTGGAGACTCTGACTCGTATGAGATCATCAGTACCTTTCCCCAGAGGGTGTACATGGACAACTCCAGGAGCCTGCAGGAATGTGGCCTGGTCCCCAGTGCCTCCTTGCTGCTGAGGAGAAGAGACCCCTCCCAGCAAGAGGAGGGGAACAGGGCTGCAAACAGCTTAACAGCTCCTAGCAAAAGCTGCTCCCCTCCAGCTCCACAAGAGGAAGAAGCTGCCTCACGTTTTTAGCTGTGTTGCAACCTCCCCAGGCTGAGAAGAGAGGAGGGAGGTGTCTTTCCCGATTTAGTTTCATTGCACTGTTACCTGGGACAAGGAGAACTGCTCAGGGGCAGGGGTTGGGCCTCTCCCTTTGCCCCCATT
>NW_009954236.1:333244-336398 GCF_000747805.2 Chaetura pelagica | reverse complement strand
GCCCCCATCCCTGCTGCCTCATGGGTGGATGCTTTTCCCCATGACAGGTGGGCTCCTACCACAGGAGCATTTGAGCCCTGCCCAGGAGAGGCTTTACACTGGCACTGGAAAGTTGCCCTAGTTGGGCTCAGGGACTCTCTATAGCTGGACAAAAACATCCAGGGTCAATTTGCTTTCCACACAACTGCATTTACACCAGGAGAGAAACAGGTTCAGTTACAGGGTCCTGGGTGAAGCTAAACCAAGAGGCCTGGAGGCCTCACAACGCTGGGACTGAGCCAGGCCCATCTCAGCCAGGAGATCCTGGGTTTCCTGTACGTGAACAAACTCCTTCCCTTGGCCAGCCCCCAGCTCCAGCCCAGGCTCCCAGCCACACCGACTTGCCTCCCTCCTCCCCGCTGCAGCAGGAGCTGGATGCTGCAACAGGACACCATGTCATTGGAGAAGAGCATAATCCCTTTGCTGCTTCTCTGCTGAAGCCTGAGTAAAGCATCTTCCTCCCTCTCCTGTGGGCTGGGGCTGCACTTTGCAAAGCCTTTTCCCAGCACATTCTTCCCCTTTCAGCTGTGACAAGCTCCCACTTGACTCCCAGCTGACAACACTCCCCCTTGTGCAAGGCAGTGCCTTCTGGCAGGTTCCCTTTTAGCAGGGGCCCCGCACACACTGCCACTCAGCCCTGCTTAAAGGCTCCCAAGAACACCCCTTATTTCAGTTGCAGTTTCCACTTCAAGATTCCAAAGGCACAGTTGCTGTGGAAAGCAGCAGGAGGCCCAGAGCACTTCCCAGACCCCTCCAACCAGAGCTGGGTCCTGCACAACTCCAGTACAAGCAGCACCACTTGTGCAAAACAGCCACTTCCACAGGATACCCATGACCAGTGACTCAATTCCCAGAGTTTTAAGTTAATTTCTTCCTTTTTCCACCTATAGCAGATACAGGGGGCCCTGTGCACTGCCCCTGGGACGCCATTCTTACCACACAGAGAGGCTTGAGGAGGTACCTGTCACTACCACGCTGTAGGATATTCAGACAAGTCCTGTGAGCCTTTCATTAGTGGCAGCAATCTAAGGTGTTAAGATCTTTGTGTCAGGCTGCAGCAGCGACTGACTCAGATTCTCTGAGCTGAAAATGACTCAAAATCCTTAGGTGATGTTTAACCTGTAGTCAAAAATAAAACCAAATTTAAAAGAAACCCACGAGTACCAAGGTGAAAGGTACAGTAACATTTAATAGCATCTCGGAAGACAACACTGGTTATAAACTTGCTTTTTTGGCAGGAAAACAAAATGCACTTGGTCCAGGTTGCAAATAAGCCAACTCAAAAGAGGAAAAATAAGACAGCTGGAGCATCAGCTGTTCTGGAGCAGCCCTGAGCCATGAACACTCACGAGGGAGCCCCAGCACCACATCACAGGGGAGGGCAGATGGAGCAGCACGGGTCCCACTTCCAGACCCATCCATCCCCCCAGGCAGCCAGCCCAGGGACACCAGCCTTCTGTGTGCTCAGACTCCAGCTTTGTGCAGTATTTTTGCATCAAAACACAACAAACAAAAAATCAACTTAAGTTGCCATCATCTCTGCAGTTGAGATGAAGAAGAAAAATAATCATTAACAACAAAAGGAAGTGAGGCAGCAGGACTGACAATTTGAACAGCAACTGGGAGAAGTGGGGAAGTAACATGCAACCCGAAGCCCTTCCCTCCTGAAGCAGGAGCTCTCCCAGTGGAAGGGAGAGAGGGCTGGATGGCTGCACTTCACACAGCCCCAGGGGATTTGCTGTTTACAGAGGCACTGGAAGCTGCGGTGGGAGCCAGGTCCAGCTTCGTTGAAAGGCTGTGTGCAGTGAGGGTCAGGATTTCTTTGGATCCCTCTGAGATGATCTCAGGGTTAGGCAGGAGGGAACTGGAGGCAGCTGCAATGAGTAGTTTTGGTCATGGGTTTCCCTATGCTGGGATACAGGTGGTGGTGCCAGGAGAGCGCTGACAACCTGGAAGTGAAGGTGGTCGGAGATGAGGGTGCTCAGGAATGCAGGTAGAGTCCAGGAGGGGAAGGAAGCCAGGGATCAGGCCAGCTTCAGGAACTCCTGCAGGGTGTTTTGCTCCACAGCTTCCACAAAGAGCTCATAATCCTGCAGGGAAAAGCCATGGAGTCACTCACAAGGGCAGAGGGGGCTGAATGCTCCTGCTGGACAGGCAGGACAGGGTGCCCTGAGCACACAGCACTCACTGGGTCACAGCACAGGTGACAGCCACACAGAGGATGACAGGGCAAAGAAGGGACAGCCCCACTGGCCAAAGTCACCCACTGTCCCCCCAGCTGGGTCCCGTTTTTCACAAGTCACCATGCTCCAAACACCCATTCACTCTGCCAGTGCCTCAGCCACACACCTCACAAGAAACACCTTTGGAAAGATGTATTGGCAAAAACAAGGGGAGGGATTATTGCCCACCCCCCAACCTCCACGGGGCTTGTCCCCAGCACACAGCACAAGCCTTACCCCGCAGTAATGGTCTCCATTGACAATCTGGGGTGGGATGGCTTTGGGGTTGCCTGCCTTTGCCCTCATCTCCTCTCGCAGAGCATTGTCCTGGGAGATGTCCACCAGCTCGTACTTGATGTTTTTCCCATCTAGAATTCTGGTTACTTCACTCTGTTGGGATTTGATCTGGAACCCGGGTGGGAAAGGCAGGTTATGGGGAGCTGGAGAGGAGCCTGAAGGGCGGGGAGGGCCCCCCGGTGTGCTGGCCACGCTCGGCACGGTGCTCACCATCAGACCCCACCCGGCACG
The DNA here is from genome assembly GCF_000747805.2 of Chaetura pelagica. Taxonomy (NCBI): domain Eukaryota; kingdom Metazoa; phylum Chordata; class Aves; order Apodiformes; family Apodidae; genus Chaetura; species Chaetura pelagica. The sequence continues at coordinate 333,609 of NW_009954236.1, read as the reverse complement.
GCGGGATGGACTGGGGGGAAGAAGGGGCCAGTGCAGCCTAAGAAAGGGAGGGGACACCTGAGATGGGGATGGGAGAGGAAGCTGCGCAGCTCCAGGGGGAAAAAACCTCCCAACCGCAGGGGAGAGGGGCCCCAAACCCGAGCACCCCCCGCTCACCTCCCGGGATCCGGTCACCGAGGTGCTGTAGACCTTGAGGGTGCTCATGCTGCGATCGGGACCGCTCCCTGCGCTCAGCCCGGCCGAGGGAGGCTCGGAGGGAAGCAGGGAGGGAGGGAGGGAGGGAGGGAAGGAACGGGCGGCCCCGCCGCTCGGCATGTGACTGCGGGGACCAATGGGGCCGGCGGGGGCGGGCGCGCGGGGGCGGC
>NW_009954236.1:322882-332448 GCF_000747805.2 Chaetura pelagica | reverse complement strand
GGAGCGGCCACCGAGCCGGGCCCTGGGCCAGCAGAGCAGCTTTATTTTATATTCCAAACACTCGGTACAAAGAGAGAAAGGCTGGTATAAATACACCGTGAGCGACGCGACGCGACGGGGAACGCAAGGAACCGGACACACAAGGGGAGGGGGCGAGATGTGGTCCTGCCGTCCTGCTGGGGTGGTCTGCAGGGAAAAGGCCAAGATCTGCTCCCTATGGAGAGCAGCAAGCACAGGGACAGCAGCTGGGATCCCCACCTTGGGCAGAGCAGTGCTGGTGGCTTGGGAACATTTCTCCCGGGGTTTGAGTCCTGATCCTTTTAGTGCAGGCAGCTCTGCAGGGGCAGAGGGCACATATCCCAGCAGGACACCTGGGAACCACATCCTGCCCCCAAAGGGAACAGAGGGAAAGGAGATGGTACAAACCAGCACCCTGTAACCAGAGAGAGAGAGGGCAGCTTTCCCAGCTCACGCTGCTCTGCATCCCCCTGAGCTCCAAGCAGCCACACAAACTACTTCAAGAAACAGCCTTGGCCCACATTTAGCTCAGTGCACAGCATCAGCAGCCTGGGACACAGAAACAGCCAAAAATGTAACACACCAGATGCAGAAAGGACAGGGCAGGCAGCTGGCTGCCCTGCTGGCACTGCTGCACTCTCTCCCCCTGCCATGCAGGGACAACAAACCAACCCATTTGTTGCCACCATCAGCCATGGTGGCCAAACATTAAGCACAAAACAGATTTGGTCTTCAAATTTAACACAAACGAATTAACAAGAGCATTCTTCCCAACCTAGGGCTTGCAGCCCCAACAGGAACCAAGAGCAACCAGAGTTTCAGAAGTATTTCCCCCCCATTGTAAGACCAACTTGTTCTCTTGCTCTTAACTCAAAGCAAAAACATTCCAACCTTGGCACCAGTGTTGTCACAAGCAAGGACTCAGTACTGTAAAGTTGTCCCTAAGGTTAAGGAGGGTTGTGATCCACTGAACTGCACCCACAACCATTTATTTAGAAATCCCACTACTGAGCAAAGGAGCAGGGAGTTCCCAGAGAATGAGGGGCAGGGCTACAACCAAGCCCAGTGCTCACTGCCTTGTGGGCATCAGGAAGAGCTCTCAGATCCAGCTGTTCCATCTGCCAGGTTAGGATCACAATGGTTTTCTTCCTGGCAAGCAGAGAGCCAAGCAGTGATGCCCCCTTGCTGGCCTGCAGCAGGATCCCCAGGGACACACAAGCTCTCTGGAAGGGGCTCCAGACATTCCAGGATTGTGTCTGTGATGGCTCTAAAGGCTGCCAGGAGAAACAGCAGATCCTCACCCTGCCAGCAGATGCATTAGGCACAGAGCAGCCTGGGGACAGAAGGTTTCTCTAGCACATTAAGGCACTTCAGCATCAATCCACTTCCTCTGCAGCCTGAATCACACCCACACCCACAGTGCTATTTTTGGGGTGGGGGGGGGATAAAAGGCTTAAGGCTTGTGGGGTAACAGTGCTCAGGGGGAGCATTTTCAGAGTGATCTTTTAGTTTTGCTTTATTCCCCACCTCTTGTTGACTACTGAAAGACTCCAGATGCTTTTACCTGAAGAAAGAAGGTTCTGCTCCCATGAATGGCTCCACAAGTATCCAGACCAGAGCTGTGCACACAGAATCTGAGGAGCCCTTAGGAGTGATCTAACTGACACACCTGTTTGCCTCTCAACTCCACAGATATTCCCTGAACACTCTGATAATCCTCTGGTCTTACTAGTCCCACAGGATCTGCGCAGAGAATTTATCAGAAAGACCAGGGCATACATTTCCTTTTAGTGATGACTTTAACTGTCACATTTGCATGTTCAGCACTTGACGTGCCTGGAAGGCAATTCAGAATTCATCTCCCAGCTTCAGAGACCACACCAGCAAATACAGCATAAACACATTCCACAAGATCAAAGCTACTGCAAAGCCCGACAACGAAGCCCTGAATGATTCCAGTTAACCAGCCAGCAGCTAAACACTGCTGGCAACAAAACCCCCTGATTTCTCACAGATTGCTTAAGTCACATTATCTTGTACCCAAACAAAGGGATGGTAAAGTGCTGAATAGGTTTTGGGTTGGAGGAGCTCTAGACTCCTGAGTCTTTATGTTCTGTCTTACTTTGGGGAGTGTTCTTTACTGGGTGATGCAGTTGTCTCCCATGTCCTGAGCGTATCTGTCAGATATCGCCGTCCTTAACTCCTCCACCTCTTTGTGAAGCTGTTTTACCTCCACCAGTTTCTTTGCAAGTCCATCAGGGCTCAGCAAGTCATCCCTCTCCTTAGCAGAGTGCTGCACAGCTGCAGAGGCAGAGAAAAGAGTTACCTCACATGCAGCTCTAACCAAGGATCACACATTTGCAAGCCAGAAAAACCAACACCCATTTCCAGAAGTACATTTAGATGTTCCAGCACAGAATCACAGAATCTTTAGGGGTCAAAAGGGACCTCAAGAGACCATCCAGTCCAACCCCCCTGCCAGAACAGGAAGCCTTCAGAGCCAGCTAACCCAGAAAGTTCATCCAGAATCCCAGAAAGATGAGAACCTTCCATGTTAAATGTGAGTTATTTAATCCTGCCACAGCACAGGGTTTGCTTTACTACTGCTCCACATACTTACAGCGAATGCCCAGGAGCAGAGAGAGGTTGGGGTCCTTGCCCTGAGCCCTCTGAGTGACAATGCTGTAGACAGACTGTAAGTCCTGCAGACAAGTGGCCAGCTCTCCGTGCAGCTCCTGGGCGAGGAGGGCTGTCTCAGCAGGCAGGGGCTGGGTGGTGAGTTCTGCCTGTCGGAGTCGTTCCTGGAGGGTCAAGTTCTTCTCAATCAGATCCTGGTTCTGCACTGAGAGCTGAAGAAGTGGACAGAACAGGTTAGTGATCACTTGGTACTGAACAAGCTTAATTCAACTGCTCGATCATCATAGGGTCATGGAATGGTTTGGGTTGGAAGGGACCTTCAAGATCATCCAGTTCCAACCCCCCTGCATGGGCAGGGACACCTCCCACCAGCCCAGGTTGCTCCAAGCCCCATCCAACCTGCCCTTCAACACTGCCAGGGATGGGGCAGCCACAGCTTCCCTGGGCAACCTGGGCTAGGCTCTCACCACCCTCACACCCAAGAATTTCCTCCTCATGCCCAACCTCAATCTCCCTCTTCCAGTTTTAATCCATCCCCCTTGTCCTCTTCCTCCCTGCCCTTGTCCCAAGCCCCTCCCCAGCTTTCCTGGAGCCCCTTCAGGCCCTGGAAGCTGCTCTAAGGTCTCCCTGGAGCCTTCTCTTCTCCAGGCTGAACACCCCAACTCTCCCAGCCTGACTCCAGAGCTGCTTCAGCCCTCAGATCATCATTCATGGCTTCCTCTGGATTCACTCCAGGAGCTCCATGTCCTTCTAACACTCAGAGCTCCAGAACATGACACAGAAATGATGATGGGAGCACTAAGGGCAGGAGGAAATGGTTATCATCAAGACCTCCAGATGAGCAAGACTCAGAACATTCAGCTTTCCTGGCTCAGACACTACAGCAACCCTGCCAAGGTGTGATGCAACAAAATAAGCTTCCAAGACATTGTGCACCCACTGCTCACCCCAACACTGACCACCTCTTCCCTCCAGGGCTGTCATTATGCTTGGCTTCCTTTAGGCTTGAGTGGGGCTCAGCCCTGCCCTTCAGCCAGAGTTGCAGTCAATTCTGGGCTCCTGCTCACCACCTTGCTGCCCCCAGCTGGCAAGCTCAGCCTCCTCCACCACAACCCAAAGCCCCAGCTGAAGTGCCCGGGGCAGAAACTGCTTTTCTCCTCCTGCTTTTGGAGAGAGGAGCTCCTTTCAGAGCACTGACAGGGCAACCAACTAGCAGGAAACAGGTGAGGTGGTGCTGCTGACTGCAAATTCAGGGTCTTGCTAAATACAACCCATTGTTCATTAGCTGTTATGCTCAGGCACTCCTAACACTCCTGCTCTGACCTCCTTCACAGCTGCCCGGAGCTGCTGCAGGGAATTTTCTCTTCTCATTGCCTCCTCCTTCAGAGCTTGGCTTGTCCCTTCTTCCTGGGCCACCTGTTCTTCCAGGTTCTGGAACAGACCATGGGAAAGCAGTCAGTCTACTTCATTCACAGCAGATTCTCAATTCTAGGTCCCTCCACAGTCACCTCTCACCTTTATTTTCAAGGACAACTGCTCCATCTTCTTCTGCCGTTTGTCCACAATCTGGAATCAAAAGCAGAAGCATCAGAACTGGCCACACAGACTCAGTAACACTGCCAGCATTTCTTCTTCAGTAGGACAGCATCTCCTCTCCTTCTCTTTCCTGTCTTCTCACTGATTTAATCACAGCCTCTGTCAGTAAGGGACTTAGACTCCCTGACTGAAGGCACCTGATAAAAGGCACCATTAGAACCATCAGCTAAAAGCAAACTGGAGAAGTTGCATTCTTGTGGTTTTCCTCTCCCCTCTTCTGCTTTCTGTAACTTCTCTCCCACATTACTGTAGAAGTGCATGGCTATCCCACAAAGAACAGCTTTTAAACCCCCTCTGTTTGGAATTCAGGAACTGCTGTTCCAGTGCAGTTGTGACCACCTATGACTGCAAAACTCCCTGATTTCATTTTAGTGCCTGGTGTGACTCAGTAGAAGGAAAAAAGTGTGACTGCCAGCTAGGACAGCCTCTTACCTTCTTGAGACAGTCACAGTCTTTCTTCAGAGCTTCATTTTCTAATTTCTGTCTCTGCCCATCCTGAGCAGGGGGTCCTCTCTCTGCATTCTTTACACACTGCTGCAACTTGTCCTGCAAGCTGAAATTAGCAGAACACCATGGGAAAAAAACAGCTTTATTTAGGGTGTTTCCCTCACTAAACAATGTGAGGCAGCAAATTATTTTCATCTCAGCTGTTAGGGTTGCCCTGTTTGCATCCCAGCTTGCAAACTGCCAAGGCTTGGGAAGGAAGGACTCCCTGGACACCACCCTGCCCGTGGTGTTGGCACATTTGCAGACTTAAGATTATGTAGGTCCATTTTGCAAGGAGTTACAGATGAAGAGCAACAACCTGCAGAGACAGACAAGCCCAGGGGACAGAAGAGGGGGCCCCTTTTCCTTCAGCCATCTGGTTCTGCTGCCACCTTCCACTGTTGGTACACAGAACTTGAAAGTGCTCATGTAACCATCACAAATCCAGGGTAACCTGGTTCTGACAAGTGGGAGACAGTGCCTGTGCTGAATCACCACTGTCTTGTGCAGCAGTTATTCCAGAGCCAAGATGAAGTCTATTCTAATCCTCCTGGATGTTTACCTGCGCACAGTGGAAAGAAGCTCCAGCTCCTTGTGTTTTTGGGTTTCCAGCTGCATCTCTTGCTCTCTGAAAGCAGCCCTGACATCTTCAAGCTCTGTCTCCAGTGCCAGCACTGTCTCCTGCATAGCACTACTCTTCAGTTCAGATTCCTTCAGCTGCAACAAAGACCATCACAATTAGAGACCCCCCCCATAAGCTCCACCACACACACCATGTTGTCAAATGGCAATTTTTACCACTTATGTGGCAATTCTCAGCTATACATCAGAACATTCCTTCTCAAAATAGGCCAAGGCCACAACTTCCCTTGAGCAGCTGCACAGGGGATTAACAGCAGCTGTAGAAAGTCACCTGAACAAGTATGTTAAGAGCTTTAATTTCAACCGGAAGTTTTACCTTCTGACTCTGTTTCTGGTGGTCCTCTAGGGTTGGCAGATCACCTAAGTATCTCTCCAGGGTCTCAATTCTCTGTTGTCTCTCTCTATTTTGTTCAGATTCCTTCTGGCATTTCTTCTTCAAGTTATTAATGTGTTTGTCTCTTCCCTTTACCTGCAGGGACAGTTATAGACAAGTTTAATTTATATAATTTCTTACTCATTCTTCAATCTTCTACAAGTCTACTCATTTACCTTTTTGTCCAGCACTCAACACTAAGACCACCTTAACTCAGCACCATTTCTGCTCACTTAGCTAAAAAGGCAGATTTCTCTGCTTAAAAGAGGAGGTACTGAAATACTTCTAACTGCAGGAGGAAAGGCTTTTTCTTCAACCCAAGTACTCTACAAGCAGATCAGAAAATACCTGCAATAACAAACTGCCACAGAAACCTTTAACACTATCTTGACTTTTAGCTTCTTGAAGAAAAAAAAAACACCTTCCAATCTCTAGAACAATGGGATCGTACCCTTTCTTCCTGTTTCTTTAACTCCTCTGCATGTTTCTGCACAGTTTCTTTCAGGGACTCCCGGATCAGCTTTGCATCCACCTCTGCAGCAGCCAATTTTCTCTCCAATTCAATCTTTTCCTTACTGAGGGATTCAGTCTTCTCTGTGAACTGTGCTCGAAGAAACGCGTTCTCCCGCTGCAGCTCCTGCAAACAGGGAGGGGCTGTGAGCTCAGGGACAGCCACAGCCCCCCCCGAGCCCTCCAGGTTCAGCACCATTTCTGCTCACTTAGCTAAAAAGGCAGATTTCTCTGCTTAAAAGAGGAGGTACTGAAATACTTCTAACTGCAGGAGGAAAGGCTTTTTCTTCAACCCAAGTACTCTACAAGCAGATCAGAAAATACCTGCAATAACAAACTGCCACAGAAACCTTTAACACTATCTTGACTTTTAGCTTCTTGAAGAAAAAAAAAACACCTTCCAATCTCTAGAACAATGGGATCGTACCCTTTCTTCCTGTTTCTTTAACTCCTCTGCATGTTTCTGCACAGTTTCCTTCAGGGACTCCCGGATCAGCTTTGCATCCACCTCTGCAGCAGCCAATTTTCTCTCCAATTCAATCTTTTCCTTACTGAGGGATTCAGTCTTCTCTGTGAACTGTGCTCGAAGAAACGCGTTCTCCCGCTGCAGCTCCTGCAAACAGGGAGGGGCTGTGAGCTCAGGGACAGCCACAGCCCCCCCCGAGCCCTCCAGGTACAGCCACAGCCCCCCCAGAGTCCCCAGGGACAGCCACAGCCTGGCACTAAGCAGCTGCCCCACCTCAGAGCTGTGTCCTCACTCCCAAACACCCTTCAGTCCAGCTTATTTCCTGCAGTAGCTGAAGGGGCACTTGGAGCTGTCAGGGGTTTGTGCAGCTTTTAAACAAACCCTAATGCTTCAGGGCTTGAAATCTCCAGAGTCACAGAAGATCTCAGAGATGGCAGGTAATCCGGACCTCATACAAAGTGTGATTTTACTCTGCACAGCCCTCCTACCTAAGGAGAAGTGGCAGGGCTGCTAGATTCAATGCATATTTATAACTGTCACCCTGTTGTACCCAATTACCTGTATCCTTAACATGTAGACATCTCCATAAGGTGCTGGGCAGCCCAGCAGGGCATTGTGAACCTGCAGTTCACTCTCCCGGACCTTCTGCTCCAACTGGGATATGTGTTGTCTTTGTCTGGAAAATAACCAGAACAGGTAAATACACAGTTCTCAAACATACAACATGGACAGTGGTACCACATTGAAAGCCTCCCATCCCCACAGCAAAGATTGTACATCAAAAACACAAAGCCTTGTATGCTTTGGAGGATCCAGCTTGGCTGCAGAGCTCCTGAGGAAAAATGATCAGGAAAGAAAAGTGTTTACAGTCCAAATGCTGAAAGTAGTTTTCACTAGGAGTTACTTTTTTTCCAAAATATGATGGACAACTAGTGTTAAGTATGAGAAGTGTTGTTTGCCAGCCCAAACTCAATGAACAAATTGAAAACAAAAATCTCAAACAGCTCCCAGAAAATCCTTGAGGAAAAAAAGGCAGTTGTTTTGACATTCTAAATAATCATGATGTAAACAAAAGTCCTTATCCCTTATAAAACACACTAAACCATAACCAAAATTCAATCTGAACCCTTCAGGATCACCATCTTACTTCCAAGGGGAAGAGGAGAGCTCATAAAATGAATTTTAAAAAAAAGCTATTCTCAAAGATCATTGTCTTGTTTCTTTGCAACAAAAAAAGCTCAGTTTGGTAAAAGGGACTCAGATACCAGCTTTCCTGCTATTTTCAAAACCCTCCATTTCCAAAAACACTCCACTGGAGTCCTTAAACCACATGTTGGTATCAAAACTCACCTGTCAATGAGAAGCTCTCTCTCCTTGAGCAGGTTTTCATTGGAGTTCAGGATATTGATCCACTGGGCTGGATCAAGTGTAGGCAGAGAAGGAGAATACATGGAGGCATGGTGGCAAGCACCTCCATTTTGTAACTGAAAGGGGAGACAAAACAAGAAGGGAGAGGTTTGTGCTCCACAGAGGTAGTTGCAACACTGCTAGAGCTATTTTGCACTCTGTGTGCTCATCTGCATGCCAGGACACAGCTATTTCAGTCTCCATCCATGTCCAAGAACAAGTAACTTTGCCCAAGCACAACTGGAGATTAACAAACAATTTTAGATCACTGTGCAAGCTCCCTGGAAACAATTTGCATTATGGTACAGCTGGTGGGAGGTGATAAACAAACTGTTTCCACCTAAACTACAGTCAGTTTGATGCATCTTTAAAAAAAAAAGTCTGCTTCCTAACTCTAGATCTTGAATGCAGTTATTCTAGAAACTGTTAGGAACCTCTTGGCATGCTTTTTGTTTGCAGTTTCCAGCAGACAGGACATTATGCAGAGCTGTAACATAACACAGGGCTGCTCCCCATGAGCAGCACATCAGAAGATACCTATGACACCACATGCTGTAAAAACAGATCATCAAGATCTTGACTTTCAGTGCAAGGCAGGGAGAAGCCTGAGACAATTCCCCTCCTTGCTTCAGAAGTCTGGGGAAACAAAAAAAAAAGCCAGGAAGGATTTGAAACTCACCCCACTCACACAAGCAGCTCCCTACCTGCATTTGCTCTATTTGCAACTGCACTTTCTCCAGCTGCTGTTTCCAAGCACTGAGCTCACAGACCCTGTCGTGGGGATGCAGAGTGCAGGCTTCCTGCATCCATGCTCCAGAAGGAGTTACAGGTTTTAAGAAATTGTTGGCCTGGAGTCCTGTTGGCATCAGCCTGCTCCCACTCTGCCACGTTCCATCCTGGGGCTCACAGGCTCCATTAGCCCCAGCTCCTTGTTTACTTTCTGGCAGCACTTTATAATGGTCCTTTCCTGCTTCAGCTGCCTCAGAGCTTGGGTTGAACTTGTGGAACCTGTGGAGAGGGTCAGTGCACAAGCTCTCTGAAAAGAGAGACTGGTTAAGGGTTTGTTCAATGGTAGGGGTGTCAAACTTCCACACGTCTTCTGTTCTTATGTGATCAGAACCAGGATGCCAGCGTTGCTCAGAACTGTTTTTCCCTGAAGTTCCATAGTGATGCAAGAAATCCCTGGGTGGCACCTGAGGTGGCTTCCCAGCATTAAAGTCTCCATTTCTCAGGACCCCTGTGTGTTCAGAAGCAGATCCCGGCATAGCAGGTTTGGAAGCAGCCTGTGGACAGCCCTGGTCTCCTGCAGAGCCCAGCTTGGAGGGTGAGGCACCCAACGTTGAAGGCATAACATGGGCTGTTGGGATGGTCACTTGGGTTTTTATGGGATGGAATGAGGAACCGTTACTGGAATTGCAGAATTCTAGGGAA
>NW_009954236.1:318120-322491 GCF_000747805.2 Chaetura pelagica | reverse complement strand
AGAGTGATGCTTTAATGAAAATCCTGAAAATATTCCAACATGAACAGCCATTCCCCTGATGAAAAACTTCCCTAAAGAATTTAAAAATAGAGTATTTTCCCCCAAAACATGTCCTCCTAAGCAGCAGCAGGACAAAGGCACACCTGTGATCCCCTCACTACAAGTTTCAGGAGCCTGCTGACATTTTCCTACCACCATAAACCACAGGCAGAATCCAAGTTTAGTTCACCACACATTGTTAAGCCCTTGATTTTAAGCTACTCTAGCATAAATTTTAAACCAGTGAGCTTCTCTTTCTATAGGTTTAGAAAACAAGTCCTTTAAATTAAAAAAAAAAGGCTGAAACTTACTCAGCTGAACAGTGAGACCTTGATTCTGTTCTGCCCGTCCCACAGCTCAGCGACTGACCCGTAACCAAAGCCAACCAGAGCTTTCCCTAAGCCCATGGTGAGCTTCAAACCCAGCTGGACACCAACACTACATTCCCAAGCAGCTCAGCTCCAAACTCCTCCAGGACACTGCAGCAAAAGAACTTTTTCTAGAGGTTGGAGTAATGACTCTTGCCTTCTTGCCACAGGAAATGAGGCAGAGCTCAGTGAGCCCAACGTGAGCCTGTCCTGTCAGGAGGCACCAAACCTGGCTGCGTGGAAGTCCAGAGTTATTCTTAGCAACTCTCAGATTTCAATACAGCAACAGCAAGAGCTCAGAAAGGCAAACAGCAAAGTGCCTGTTCCCACTCCTTGTCCCAACACCTCCTGTATCATGGTAATTCCAGGATTCTTCCCAGGTACACAACTTGTTTTCTTCACAGGTTTGGCTCAAGGCCCATCCCTACATGATGTTCCTGGAATCCAACATCAGCACTGCAAGGTCACCTTTCCAGCTGCATGTGACCCCCAAGGAATAACTACAAGAAGGAATAAAACATTAGGATTTGACCAGGACCAAAAGCAGACTCAGCAAGAACCGTGGCCAAGCGGCAGGAAAACCGTCACAGTGGTGGCACGAGATCCTCACCTCATAAACAAGGAGGAGGAGAAAACTTCTTGGACATGACTGTGCCTAGAAACTCCAGAGAACACTGTGCTACCAAGCAGCCACGAGCACACCCCCTGGGCACACAGAAGGGACAGTACCAGTTCCCTGTACAGCCCCTAAATTTATACCCCAGTATCACCATGGGGAACTCGAGTTCCCCGAGGAGCAGCACCCACGTGTGGCTGCTGCAATCAGTCCCTGGGTGTGCTGAGGGATGTCACAACACTTGACTCATGTTGTCACCCAAAAGCCAGCATGTTCCAGCCAGTTGCCAGTGCCACAACTCAGCCTTGATCTTATAAACAAGGCTACAACATCAAAGAGCTTCAGAAGGGCAGTTTCCAAACTTCCATCATTGTCTCTCCTGCCCTCAGCCTGAAACTGGATGTTCTATTACCCCAAGAGAGGCCACGTGGGACACAAACATCCACTCCAGGAATATTTCTAGCAATACTTCCAGCAATATCTCCACAAGTCAGACTTTCTAAAAAGCCTTCACTTTAACTCTCTCATGACTAAGACTTGCAGTTCATCCAAAAGGCTCAGGGCAGCTCATGTAACCCATGGTTTGTTTTAAAGAACAACACAAACTGCTGAAAGAAGAATAAGCTGATAGTGGTTTATGACACTTCCACAGGTGAAGATCAGAATACAGGTGGAAAGGATTGCTGGGACAAGAGATTTCAGAGAATGTGCCCCAGCTGAGGGCAACACTGCAGCCTTCTTCAGTGAGGAACACATGGCTCTAATGCTCAGGAGACTTACACACAAAGGGACATTGATCTGAAGCCTCTAGAGGCACCTGTAAATAATTTATTTTTTAAAAAAATCAAAACAAACTTGCAGATAAATCACTTGTTGGTCAATATGAACCAGCAAATCACCAAGGTGGCTTTTTCAGTCAGTTAAAAATGCTTACTGCATTTTGAAGATACCCAAACCAGCTGAGATGATTCAGAGAGAGAGACTCAGAGATTTGTAGGGATTGGAAGGGACCTTCCATCAGGTCCCTTAATAATTCATTTGTATTTCAGAAGCAGCAGGTCCCTTAATCACTCCTTTGTACTTCAGGCACCACATCTGTGTCCCACTGGTGTTGAAACAGTCTCCAAACATCCTTAGAGATGCTGCTCTCCCTAAGTTTCACATTCCAGGGCTCAGTAATATCAGGCTATTTCATGCCTGTTGGTCTTCTAGGAAAAGATAAAGTCTTTGTCTGTTACTCTGTGGCCCTGTGGGGCCCTCACCTTCTGTGCTGTCTGAGCAGGAGGTCCCAATGCCCCCGTCCCCACTCTCAGCCACGCTGGAGCAGCGACTGACTCTGCTCTGGAACTTCTCAGACAACATTGGTGTTTTCCAGTCAGTCTCCTGGATATGACTCTTCTGACTGGTGCTGGGATCTGGAGAGGAAAAAGCCAAGGATATCTATATTTCAGCCAACAGACTGAAAAGCCTTTGAAAACAACTAATTAAGCCAATTCCTCATGCTACCAAAACCCAAACTGATCCTCCAATTCCTGCTAAAGAAATCTCCCATCAAAAGGAAATGGCAGCAAGCACAGGGAAGTCAAATAATATCAACAGGAGATTGAAAATAAATAAATAAATCTTATTATGAGAGACAGAATGCAAAACCAATATATTATCTTCCCATTTAAAAGTCTGGAGATGTTACACCCAGCTGATGCTCTGGCATGGATAAAAAGAGCACCAGCACACAGCAAAACTGGTTAAAGATATATGTTTGCATTACCTGTTAATAACTACTCCAGCCTGATCATTTATCTCAAAAGACAGGTTAATTATCAAATTATTCTCTACCCTTACATAGCCATCCAACTGTTTCATTTGGCAGGAGTAAGACTTTTTTTTTTTTAAATAAAAAGCTTTTCTAAAAAACTCCTCCCAGGGCCACCTGCCTTCTCAGAGAAGCTGAAATTGGATCCAACAACAGGAGGGCTTTAAAGAAAGGACTTACCTGATGGACTGTTGCGCTGGAGCCTCAGGTCTGGATGTTTCTCAAGAGCAGCCATCTTCTCCATCCCCTGAATTACAGGGCAATAAACAAAAATCACTTTAAGTGGGAACAGGGTTGGGTTTGTGCTGATTTAAATGATGATTTTTACATACACATCATGCTCTTTATTCAGAATAACAATATTTCACATTAAATTAGCACCTCCCCTCAAGAACAGCTCTGTTTCATCCCTGCAAATCCCTTAAAACCCCCTCACAGTTACTGTAGCTTTTCTTCAGGCCTGAGAAATGAGGAGAGCTCCTGTTGGCAGCACTCCCCAGGTATGCAGCAGCTCCCTTCAACTGGGGCATGTGTCACCCCCACCATCATTATTTATAGATCAGTCACCATGGCACCCACACCCTGGCTTTATGTCTATCCAGACTCCAAATTCCCCTTTAAAACTCTTTTTAAAAAAATGTCTCCAACCAGTTCCTTTCTGCCCTCTGCAGAGGTCACTGAGCAACTACACACAGAAATGCAGCCTTTCCAAACTCGGGGTTGCTGGTCCATAAATGGCAATCATTATCTTATCCCCAGCTTTGGTTTAATTCAGCTGCTTCTCCCAGTTCTTCAGGCAGTGAATTTTCTGCCTCTGATAATGCCAGTTCAATTAACAGCTCTCAAGCTTCATTATGGAAACTCCAGGCCTCTCTCCACCTCTACCAGTCAAATACTAAACCCTCTAATACCAGTTCTTACAGATTTGTGCTGAACTGACTCAAAGAGCTCACAGAAACCATTAAATCTTAGAAAACAGACACCTACAGATTTGACTACATACAATAAACATTGGGGATACAAGATAATAAACCAGAAGCAGCATTTCACCCAGTCAGGAAATAAAAACACTTTGAGCTGAACATCGTGCTTATGATGCTCAGTTCTGACACGTTTCACAAATTCCTGAGTTTAAACCTCCAACTCCAGCCCTAGTCAGGAGGCGTTTATAACGGAAATTGAAGTGTGGGCTCTTGAAATTAAATAAAGTAACAAAAAAAGGCATTCCCAGCTCACTCAGCACCCCCCTCTCACAAACACCACCCCCACCATCCCACAAACCACCCCCTGCCATCAGGGAGCAGAGGGGAGATCCTGCAGAGGGGCTGGGAAGGGTCATGTGGAAAAGAGGGAAAACTCATGGGGAAAAAAGAAGGAGAGGGGTGGGTTGGGAAGAGCAGCGATTGACCCGATGGAGGGTGGGTGGAGGGATGTGAAGCCAGGAGAGAAGAGTGACAGCGGTTAAACCGGGAGGAGGGGGCCCAACGGCCTGGAAGGGGCGAACAGCCCCTGGGGTGCGGGTCCCTGAGGAGATG
>NW_009954236.1:316181-316836 GCF_000747805.2 Chaetura pelagica | reverse complement strand
CTCCTGCCCCGCACTCCCCTTGGGAGCTTCTCTCTGTCCCCACAGGACCCCAGCCCTCTCCAGAACATCGTCCCTGCTTTTTCACCCCCCTTCTACCCCCACCCCACAGGTCTGGGCTGGCACAGCCCGTGGGCAGGAGGGCAGGACGCAGGAAGATGCCACAACCCCCTGAGGACAGCGACACATGGGCACCTGCCAGCGCCAAGAACAAACGTGGCACCAGCAGCCCTGGTCGAGACGGTTTTATTTACAGCAGAAGAGCCCCTGGGCTGCTCCGGTGTGCCCAGCAGGGGCACGTCCCTCCAGGAAAACCACCCCGTTGTCAACGGGCTGCCGAGGTAAAACACACTTGGAGAAAAAGCAAGACTGACACTGCAACATCCTGCCCCGAGGAGGGGAGATTGTAACAGAAGCCAAAACTCCTGTCCATTCTGGGGGCTGAGCCCTCAAACGTGTCCTTAATCCCCCCACGCATCCCCCAACACGGGCTGATCCCCCACTTTGCTCCCGGCATTGTTATCAGCAACGATTTTGTGCCAGAGAAGCCCTGGGGGGAGGGGGTGTCAGGGTTCAGCTGCCTCTTGGGGGGGGCTGTGCTCGTTCCCAAGCCCCCTTGCAGGGTCCTGTCCCTCCTGACGTGCACACCACTCCCTTA
>NW_009954236.1:313293-315783 GCF_000747805.2 Chaetura pelagica | reverse complement strand
TGCCCTGAGAGCGTCCCGAGATGCTGCGGGGTGTCCATGGACACTCGGATGCAGCCCAGGTTGAGTTACCCACTCTGATCCCCCAGGACATGCACAGAATCATGGGATTGGTTTGGGTTGGAAGGGACCTCAAAGACCATCCAGTGCCAGTCCCAACCCCCTGCATGGGCAGGGACACCTCCTACCAGCCCAGGTTGCTCCAAGCCCCATCCAACCTGCCCTTCAACACTGCCAGGGATGGGGCAGCCACAGCTTCCCTGGGCAACCTGGGCCAGGCTCTCACCACCCTCACACCCAAGAATTTCCTCCTCATGTCCAACCTCAGTCTCCCCTCTCCCACTTTTAATCCATCCCCCCTTGTCCTCTCCCTCCCTGCCCTTGTCCCAAGCCCCTCCCCAGTTTTCCTGGAGCCCCTTCAGGCACTGGAAGGTGCTCCAAGGTCTCCCTGGAGCCTTCTCTTCTCCAGGCTGAACACCCCAACTCTCCCAGCCTATCTCCAGAGCAGAGCTGCTCCAGCCCTCAGATCATCTCTGTGGCCTCCTCTGGGCTTTCTCCATGCAAAAATGGTGGTCCTAACCGCCAGTAAAGGGGACATGCAAGGTGACAGGGTGACAGATGTCACCTACCCATGGGTGAGCAGGGCCGGGGGCTGCCCTGGGGGCTGCTGGCCACACTGCTGGGCTCACTGCTGGCTGGGAAGGGCTGGGCTTTCTCCGGGGTGTTTGGAAACCTCCTCTTTGGCTGGAGGAAAGATGGGTGGGAGGTGAGATAAGGATCCTTTGTCCCCTTCTTGGGATGTCTCCTGGGGCCACTCACCGAGTCACATCTGTGCCTGGGGGACTCGTCATCTGGGTCCTCAGCTTCTGTCTCGCTGTAACAGTCTGGAGCCATGGGGAGAGGACAGTGGGAACAGAGGAAAGGCCCCAGGCTGCCCTCCCAGCCCCCCAGGGCTGAGCAGCCCCCCTGACCCCCCACTAGGACCCCCATCTCCTGTGGGGGATCCAAGCCCCATCTGCCACCCTGGGAGGGGCTCTTACCTTCCTCCCTGTCAGGGACCGACTGGTTGGCCAGTGTGTACTTTGTTTTGGCTGTTACCAGGTGACTGACCCACCTGGGGACAGAAAGGATGGACAGACAGACAAGAGGGTCACAGCCAGCCCTGGGTGGTGGCACCAGCAGGGGCTGTCACCAGCCAGTGAGTTACTCACATGCTCAAATCAGCCAGGGTTTCTGCAGCAAAGACAAAGGGCTTGTACCTCTGGTGGGAGAGCTGGAACACGCTGGAGGAGACAAGTGTTGGTGCTGGGGCTGCCCAGCAACAAAGCTAGCCCCGAGCTCCCCATCCAGCCCCCCCCAAATCACAGATTCCCCATCCTGACCCAGTCCAGAAGTTGGGGCTTTTCCCTGGCATCAGAGATGCTCCAGTCCTCAGCCCCAGCTCAGGTGGCACCAGGACACTGCATGTCTTGCTCAGTGCTCCTGTATTGCACCACAGCCAGTCCTACCAGCACTGCAGGGACCCCACCAGCCCCATGGGGACCCCACTACCACCACAGGGACATGCAGGTGGTACCCAGCAGGACACACTCCCTTGGGACAGCATCCTCCCCTCCTCAACCATCTGGGAGGTCCATGATGAGACAGACCCCACTCACTATTTCTTCTTCTGCTCCCTGGTGCTCTCCAGGTCATAGGTGGCCACGTTGATGAGACCCACGGCCTTTTCATCCTGCAAGGGACCCACAGCCACGTCCACCACCGGCCTCGGCTGCCCGAGGTGGGGCTGGAGGGCACCCAACCTACCCCCCACTCACGTTGGGGTGGTGGTACCAGTAGAGCGTGTGGCCCTTGAGCACGAACCAGCAGCGTTTCCACTTCTGGGCCATGAAGCCCACGTGGTCCTTCTTCCTGAGGAGCCAGCCATCGCAGTCCACCCGGCCCAGGTCCCGGCCCGAGACCCGCCGGCGGCTCAGCCTGGTGGCCACTCCTGCTGGCCACAGGGGGGGGGGGGTCAAGAGCAGGGAAGGGGGAGAAGAGGGGAGAGCCTGGGAACCCCGTTGGTCCCAGCCCAGCAGGGTCCTGCTCACCTTTTGGTCTGCGTCCCGTCCGGGGGCTGCCCTGGATGGGGTGACAGGGACAAGTAGTTGGGGAGGACGCAGGGGGGTGCTGAGAGCCTGGTGGCCACTCCTGCTGGCCACAGGGGGGGGGGGGTCAAGAGCAGGGAAGGGGGAGAAGAGGGGAGAGCCTGGGAACCCCGTTGGTCCCAGCCCAGCAGGGTCCTGCTCACCTTTTGGTCTGCGTCCCGTCCGGGGGCTGCCCTGGATGGGGTGACAGGGACAAGTAGTTGGGGAGGACGCAGGGGGGTGCTGAGCTGAGCCCCCCACCCACAGCAGCACCCACAGCCCCTTAAGGGCCCCTTAAGGACCCCCAACTGGCAGCAGTGAGCAACCCACTGAGGCATTTTGGTGTAAGTCCTGCATGTCCCCCCCT
>NW_009954236.1:311218-312286 GCF_000747805.2 Chaetura pelagica | reverse complement strand
CTCCTACCACGGCCAGGCAGCCTCAAGTCCCTCTCGTCCTCCCCGTCAGTGACCGGGTCCAGCGTCGAGTCCGGCCCCGAATCCAAGTCAGCAGCAGCACTGGGGGAAAAAAAAAAGGGATCCCTGAGCCTCAAATCCCTTCAACCGTTGCGGGGGTCCCCTCTTGGGCTCCGTCTGGCCCCTCAGGCTCTCGGGGCACCCTCAGTTCTCCCTGCCGAGGAGGAGCAGGGCTGGAGGTGGCAGCGCCGGGTCCGGCTCCTCGCACGCCTTTCCATTCCGGGAGAGGAGAAGGGTCATGGCTAAATATAGTTTCAACCCCATTAAAACGTTACCAAGTGAATGAATGACAAACACAAGGAGTTTGTTGGTTGTTGGTTTGGTTTTTTTTTCCCCTTTCATTCCTTAAGGCTCTCGGCAGCTCCCTGGGCTGCTGCCCACGCTGCCTGCATCTGTCATCCCCCCAAAAAACCAGCTGGGCAAGGGCTTTGGGTGCACCCAAACACTGCCAGACCAGCTGGGCTGGGGGTGTCAGGGGCTCACCTGGAGGTCAGGGACACGGGGCTCCCCGGGCACTCACAGCTCCTGGTGTCAGGAGGATCCACAGTATCCAAAAATGCTCCCGGGAGCTGCAGATGGAACATCAGGAGGTGCCAGCCCACACCCCCACCAGGGTCCCCCCAGAACTTTAGGGATCACCAGTTTGGTGAGAGATGTCTGGCTCTGAGCATCCTTGCCTGGTGCCCAGCACAGTCCAGTGTGTGCACTGGGGTTATACTGGGAGAACTGGGGTCACTCACCTGCTGCACGGGAGAGGGGGGCCAGCCAGGCAGGTCCAGGGGGACCTTCTTCAGCACCAGTGTCACCCCGCTTGCCTTCTCCAGCAGCTTCTTTGCCAGATTGACACGTGTCCAACCCACCTGCCCACGCAGCCTGGTGAGCCAGGGGACAACCCTGGCCCCACACTGCCCCACCCACCCCGTGCACCCTCCCACTTCCCCAAAACCCTCCCCTGCTGCACCTCCAGTGTCCCCCACATCCCCCCATCTCACAGATCTCCCATCCCACAGA
>NW_009954236.1:309616-310619 GCF_000747805.2 Chaetura pelagica | reverse complement strand
CCCCCCCCCCCGACTCACCACGACCTGCTCATTGACCTGCACGATCTCATCCCCGGGCAGGATGCGACCCCCGTGGGCAGCCAGGGCCTGGGGCAGAGGGGTGGGAGCAGGGTGGGTGAGCAGGGTGGGTGAGCAGGGTGCTCAGGCCCTGGTGCTCAACCCCCCACCCACTCTGCTCGGCTAACCCACCCCCAGGAGCCCTCCCCCAGGGGTTAACCATTAACCAGCAGCCTGATCTTGCACAGCACCAGCCCTGGGGGGCTCGGGGTGTGGAGAGGGGCTCCCAGCACGACCCGGGCTGTGCTCACTCATGAGATGAGTTGCAGGGTCTCAGCTGCAGGCTGCCACCCCCAGCTCTGGGCTGGGACATGGGGCAAATTAGGGCCCCAATAGGATGACAGGATCCATCTGGGTGGGTTGCAGCAAGGATGAGCAGTATTCCCCACAGTAGGCACTAAAAAGGGGTGACTGGGCAGAGGGTGGCACTGGGGGGTGACAGATTTGCAGGGCAGTAGTACCTCACTCACCTCCGAGGTGGCTGCAGACACAAAGTGTAGGCAGGAGCTGGTAGAGGTGATCTCGAGGCCCTGGGGGGGTTGGTAGGGAGGCATGAGTGGGGTGCAGGGTGTGCTGTGAGGTCCTGGGGCATGGGGAGGGGCACTGGGGACTCACCAGTGGGGTGGTGGGGAGGAGGAAGGGGCTTCCTGGGGGCTCAGGAGGCAGTGGTGGGGTGTCAGGGGACCTGGAGGTGTTCCCCCATGGGCTGGCTGGCATCGTTGGTGTATCAGGAGATGTTGGGGGGCTCTCCCACAGGCCATGAGGCAGCCGGCGGGGTGTGGGGGGTGGTGGGGGGGCTGCCCCGTGGGCCGGGGGGCAGCTCCAGCCTCACACGCTCCAGCACAGCCCTGCAGTCCAGCAGCGTGGGGGGGCTGCAGCCCAGGATGCTCTCACAGATGCCCCCAATGTGCTGGCACTGTGGGGGACAGCGGAGGAGGGGTTGGGG
>NW_009954236.1:307201-307618 GCF_000747805.2 Chaetura pelagica | reverse complement strand
GGGGAAGCCAGCACCCCCTGCCCATGTCCCTGCTGGTCCCTGGCCCGGTGACCTCGGGGGTGTTTGACTCCTGGCTGCTGGGAGGGCTCATTCCGTGCAATGAGTTTGCCTGGTCTCAGCCCAGAAGCTGAGGATGGCCAGACCCCCCAGCCCAAGCGTCAGCTGAGTCCCGGGACTGACCCACCACCCCGAGGACAAGGGGTGTCCCACACACCCTCCCACACACCCCCTCAAGCCACCTACAGGTCCCCAAACTGGTGACAACCTAACCCAGCACCCCACCCCACCATCAGCCGGATGCAGGGACCAACCCTCTCCCAGGACCTGCCACCTCCCCCAGCCACACCAAGCCACCCACATGTCCCCAAACCAGTGACAGCCAGACCCGGACTCCCCCCCGCGCCAGGGACACGGGGG
>NW_009954236.1:302474-305675 GCF_000747805.2 Chaetura pelagica | reverse complement strand
CCCCCCAGAGCCATGAGGAGGGGGCTGGCAGGGCCACGGGGACGTCCCCAGGGGGGTTTTGGGGTCCCCCCCTGCCCGCTGTGCCCCGCCTGAGCGGAGCTGCCGGATACGGATCCTTTCCAGCTCATCTGCGCCACGTCCAGCCCTTCCCTCCCTGCCTGGGAAGTGCAGCATCCCAGGGCTGGGGGACACAAGCCTCTGTCCCCCCGTCTGTCCCTGCTTTCGGGAGCCAGTTCATGGACTGGGATGGTGAACACAGAAGCCACCTCCGGGCTCCTCACCGAGCAGCTGGGGGACACCAGGATCCACGACAAGAGGATGAATGGACAGACAGAGGAGCTGGATGCTGCATCCATCTTCATCTCCCCCCACTTAAGCAAAGGGGTCCAGGGGGCTCCTCACCTCCCGGTGGTGGCCACACAGCCCCCCCTGTCCCCACAGGGACAATGCTGTGGCCACAGCAAGCCCAGCCCTGTGGAAAGGAGGTCAGCACCGGGTGCTGTTAAGTAACACAGCAGGGATGGTTGGGACCAGAGGGAATGGCTGAGACCAGACCGGCCTCCACGGCAACAGGGAGGGGGCAGAGGGGGCCAACGGGGTCAGCATTGTGTCCCCTGGGCAGGCACATCCCATTGGGATGGGGTTTGCATCCTTCCCAGCCCCCTCACACCCACTGATCCCTTGCAGAGCTGCAGCTGGAGCTGCCAACAACTAGATTTAGTCACCCTGATCTCCCCAGAGCTGGGGGGGGAACAAATCCAGGCAGGCTGCCCCAGGGCTGGGGGACACAAGCCTCTGTCCCCCCGTCTGTCCCTGCTTTCGGGAGCCAGTTCATGGACTGGGATGGTGAACACAGAAGCCACCTCCGGGCTCCTCACCGAGCAGCTGGGGGACACCAGGATCCACGACAAGAGGATGAATGGACAGACAGAGGAGCTGGATGCTGCATCCATCTTCATCTCCCCCCACTTAAGCAAAGGGGTCCAGGGGGCTCCTCACCTCCCGGTGGTGGCCACACAGCCCCCCCTGTCCCCACAGGGACAATGCTGTGGCCACAGCAAGCCCAGCCCTGTGGAAAGGAGGTCAGCACCGGGTGCTGTTAAGTAACACAGCAGGGATGGTTGGGACCAGAGGGAATGGCTGAGACCAGACCGGCCTCCACGGCAACAGGGAGGGGGCAGAGGGGGCCAACGGGGTCAGCATTGTGTCCCCTGGGCAGGCACATCCCATTGGGATGGGGTTTGCATCCTTCCCAGCCCCCTCACACCCACTGATCCCTTGCAGAGCTGCAGCTGGAGCTGCCAACAACTAGATTTAGTCACCCTGATCTCCCCAGAGCTGGGGGGGGAACAAATCCAGGCAGGCTGCATGGAAATAAAGCCTTTCCTGCAAGCACAGCTCTGCTGTCACGCTGCCTTTCTGCTCCAGCCCAGCCCCCTGTCCCCACCTCAACAGAACATCCAGCCTGAGGGTTTTGCTGCATCCACAAGACCCCCTCTGCAGGAACTCATTGTGGCATTGTCACATGAAGTCCTCCAAGAGCAGAGCAGGCAGAGGCAGTGCCACCAGGAGGATCACAGCAGCATCAGGCTGGTGGACACGAGGTGGGGAGGAGGCTGCTCATACCACACACACACAACCTCAGCCTGCCAAGAAGACAAAAATCACTTCCAGGTATTGTGTTTTAGGAGACAGGAGCCCAAAAGTGTCCCTGCTGGGGGGACACCAGCCCCTCTCAAGGCCCACAGTGAGCTGCTCACTACAGCCCCAGGTGCTTCACTCAAAATCTCCCCCAAAAAGCAGCCTCATATCTGCTACCAGCAGGCTGGGAACCCCCTGCCAGCCTCAGCACCCTGCCCAGGCAGCAGCAGGATGAGACCATCCCTTCAGGCTGGCACAAACCCTGGCAAGATTTCCCTCTGCATGATCAGAAAGACCACAACACCCAGAGATGACCCCAAGGGCGACCACCACCCTCCAGCCAGGACCTGGGTCACACTCAGGGAGCTCCCAACACTGCTGGCCTGTTGGTTGACATATTTTAATGGGTGACTCACTGAGCTCAACCTCTGAGAGAGGCCTAAAACTGTTCTAAAAAGCAAAGATATGAGCACACAGCGACATCAGCGCTCGGGGAAGAAGCTCCTTTCCCTGAAAAGGAGGACACACAGGGAGGGCAGCCAGGGTCCCTCTGGCTCCTGCTCCTCATTAGTGCTCCGGGCTGCCAGGGGGAGCGGGGCCCCTGCTGCCAGGCTGTGCTGGGGCGTGTTTTTCCTCACAAAACCGAGGACAAAGATGCCCTTGTGGAGCTGCCCGGCCCCCTCAGTCCACGCTCAGCTGGATGCCTCCATCTCAACAACCTCCTCCAGGGGCTGGGTCTGCACCTCCACTTTCTTCGGGGGGACGTAGGAGCCCATCCCGGCGGCGCGCTCGGCCTCCTCCTGCGTGTACGGAGCCTCCCGCAGCTGCTTCAGCCTGCGGGGAAGGCAGGGAGGGGGGGGTTGAAGCCTCCCACCTTCCACCCTGGCTCCCCAAAACCAGCCCAGCCCTGGCACTCCCACCCTCCTCCCCCCCAGCGATGTGGGGCAGGGGGCTGTGCCCTGCTCCGGGGATGGATGCAGGTGCACAGGGCGGCTCAGGAACCTGCTCAGACCCCCCCTCACCTTTTCTTGTGCACCTTGGACCTGAAGTGTTCCTTCATGCTGGTCAGGTCTATGAAGTAGCGCCTGTGGGGGATAAGAGGTCAGGGTCAGGGGGCCCTGAGATGGGAACTGGACTGGGAGAGCCCTACTGAGGGGCCAAGGTCCTCCCACACCCTTGGGACCAGCCCCCCCGGGGCCAGAGTCCCTCCCGAGACCAGAACAAGCTCCCCCCAGAATTCAGAGCTCCCCTCAGGACGGTGAGCCCCCCTCCAGGAGCCAGGGACTCCCGCTGGGACCAGTACAAGATCCTCCCAGGGGACAGGGTCCCTCCCAACACCCGGACAAGTTTCCCGCAGGGAGTTAGAGCCCTCCAGGAGGAAGGGACCTCTCCCTGGGACCAGAACCCTCTCTCATGGACCCCCCAGCACCAGGACAACCCCCTCCCAGGAGACCGGGACACCCCCTTCCCCGCCGGGCCCAGGCAACCCCGAGAACATGGGCAAGCCCCCCCAAGGGTCAGAGCTCCCCTCAGCCAGCCCCCCCCCCACCAGAGCTCCCC
>NW_009954236.1:299869-300521 GCF_000747805.2 Chaetura pelagica | reverse complement strand
CCGCCCGGTGGGCGCTCTTGGTTGCCAAGTGGCAGCAGGCGGCGGGGCCAGACCAGGGGGTGTCCCCCCCGGAGCCGGATGAGAGCCCCGGGGAGCCACCGGGTGAGGATGACAGCGACCTGCGGGAGCCGGAGGAAGGGGCGTTCCACTGGGGCTTCCTGACCGGCAAACTGGCTGAAATCCGGAATAAAACTGCCCCCAAGGGAAACTAGAGGAGGAGGAGGAGGAAGAGGAGGGGGCCAGACTCTCCCAACAGGGTGGGCAGCCCCCCCCGACCGTGCCCCAGGGTTCCATGGTGGGTTTCGGGGACACGTCTGCACTAAAGATGCCGAGATGCCCCTTTTCCCTGAGCCTGGTGCTTTTTTTCACCCTCACGTCTCCACAATAATCCCCCCAGCAGCCCCATTACACGGTGAGGATGGGGAGGGGACCCCCCCCAGCCCCAAAGCAGCCCCCACCCAGCCTGGGCTCTGCCCACACCAACCACACACCCTGCCAGGCTACAAAAAAACCTGAACAAATCGGTTTATTGAGCGCTGCTCTGGCCCCACTCTCCCCTTTTTCTGGGGAGAAAGGGGTTGTGGGGTGGGTGCTGCTCTGCCCACCCCTCCGGGTGGCTGTGGCAGAGGAACAACAGCCTGCCAGGCAGGGT
>NW_009954236.1:299452-299658 GCF_000747805.2 Chaetura pelagica | reverse complement strand
ACCCACCCAGCCGGCGGGACCCACCCGGATGTCCCTGTCCCCACCCGGGCTGTTCCTGCTCACACCGTGGATTCCTTGGCAGCCGCCCAGGCTCTCTGGCAGCCGTAGAGCCACTTGATGACACGGGCGTTGCGTTCCACCACCGAGACACCAGAACTCAGCCGGGTGTCCGGCTCCTCCTCGCTCTGCCCCTCGCCCCCCTCGCT
>NW_009954236.1:286859-292281 GCF_000747805.2 Chaetura pelagica | reverse complement strand
AGCTCGGCTGCCTGGGAGGGAGGGACCCGCTCCCGCTCATTCCCTGGGGGTCGTGGAGCAGCGGGGCTTTTTATCCACCCTGGGGTGCTGAGCTGTACCCCAGCATCCCGGGAGTGTCAATCCAGCAGTGGTGGAGGCAGGTGCCAGGTGGGGGGGTCTGGAGCCTGACCCAGGGGCAATAAATACCCAAAGCAGATGGTTCTGCTGAGCAGAAGGGGATCGAATAGCTGTGAAGAGCAGCTGACCCAGCCCCACAGCCTCCCGAGGTGACAGCGGGGACACGGGGCCGGGAAGAGCAGGATTCACTAGAGGAAAGAGCCCTGGAGCCACCTGCCCGTGCTCCTCCACACCCCGCCCGTGGCTCCAACACCGCATCCATCCCCTGCTGCAGCGGTTTGTCCGGTCTGTGCTCCCAAGGGATGAACCCCCCAGTCTCCCCCAGTGCTGAGGGGCTGCCCCGGGCACACAGTCCCATCACCCACTGGCTTCAACCCACCAGGACACGACTGCCCGCGTCCCTGCTCGCTCCCAGCCCAGCCCCACTGCCGGGACCCGTGCTGACCTGCTGGATTCAGCACCTGAATCAGGTACTCACCTGCGTGAATACAGCTCAGGTACTCACCTGAGCCCTGAGCCCAGGCAGGGATGGGATGCAGGGTTGGGATTCAGAGACGGGATGCAGGGATGCTCCAGTCTCTCTCTGTTCCTGCCCCTCAGGAAACTGAGTCCAGAGTCGCCGCAGCCTCATATAAGAGGGTGAGGAAGAGGAAGAGCCACCCCGTTAACCCCTGCCAGCCTGGCCCTGTCCCCAGGAGCCCACCCTGTGCTCTCCCTGCCCCTCCTCAGCCTTCACACCCCCCGAAGCCCTGCCCAGCCAGAGTTAACCCTTCTCCTGCTGCAGCTCCAGCTCACCTCTGCCAGCTCTCTTCCTCCCTGCAGGAGCCTGGCCGGGATTTTGGGATCCACAGCAGAGATCTCTGCCTCCTCCCAGGCAGGACAGACTCTCTCCATCCCCCTCAGCACACGGGGCATCAGGAATAGGACAAGGAAACCATGTCCACACAAGCAGCTCCCCCACATCCACCCTGAGCTGCTGGGTGCAGCTCAGGAGCAGTTTCCCACCCTGATCCCCTTCCCCAGGATCCCACCCTGGCCCCAAGGCTGGTGAGGGGGAAGAAGGAGGAAGGATCCTTCTGGTACCTTCTCTACTGGTGGTGAAAGAGTCAAAGCCAGCCCTGAGCCAGGCCGGTTCCTGCCTTCTCTTCCCCCTTTGGGAAGGGCTGTAAATCGCAGGAAGCCACAATGGGCTGGAGCTGGCCCAGGGGTTATTTTTAGGCTGCCCTCTCCCCTTCCCGAGGGCTGAGCGCTCCCACGGGGGCAGCCCCCAGCCCCAGCTTGGGGGGCTGCAGACGTGGCATTGCAGCAATGACACATGGAGGGGGGGGAGGACACGCTGCACCCCAAGATGGGCTTGGAGCAGGGTGGGAGAAAGCACCTGGTGCCCCACAGGGACCCCCCAATCCCTCTGACAGCCAGTGTGGATGGGGAGCTGGGGCACAGCCCGGGCTGCTCGCAGGGACTTAGAGGACTCCAGAGGGGACAAAGCCATGGACAAAGCCATCCATCCCCAGGATCTATGTTCCCTGGATGAGAGGGGTCCTGTCTCCAGGCACTGTCTGCCCCCACCCCAGTTCCTTCCTGCCGGGAACCGGGGCTGGGTCGGCATCCAGCACCTCCCTGAGCGACAGCTCCGGTGCCAGGAAGGGGCCAGGACTCCTGGGCTGACGAAAATGGAGGTGAGAATGGAGACTGAGCAGGATGAGAGCAGCCAGGGCTCGGGCCAGCTCTGCCAGCACCGGAAAAAAATTCCCAGTGAAAGCAAGGAAGGGACAACCCACCTATTCTATTCTAATAAACCAGGAGGGGAGCAGCACAGGCAGCTCCCAGCAGGGCTTGGGCTCTGTGTGCAGGATGTGGCCACACTGGAGCAAAGCCAGTTGTCTCCAGAGGAAGATGGGGAAAAGGATGGGGGCGAGTGATGGGAGAAACCTGTGGCAGCCCTGGGAATCCACCGTGGAAAGAGAGCACCTGGGTTCTCCTGTGGGAGAAGGGCAGCCTACAGGACCTTCTCTGTAACTCCAGGCAAGATGAATCACTGTTTATTAGGAAAGGTTTTATTTTCCAAGCTGGAATCCCAACAGCCATTCCAGTAAAGCCACAAGTGAGTAAGAGCAGCCTTGGATTCACCTTTCTCAGGCAGATGCAGGTTGTTCCCATGGGATGCTCCTACCAAATGCTTGCCCCAGCCTTCCCCTTCAGCTCCTCCTTGGATCACCCACCAGGCACTCACTGCTGAACTGTTATCTTTGGACAAGGCAGATTCTCTTTGGGAAAATACTAAGAGGGAGAGTTTGAAGGGCCCTTCCTGGCATTAGGATTCCAGGCAGCTCCCACCTCCCCTGGGGAGGTGATGAGGGTTTGTTTCATCCCTTTGACTTCCAGGATTTACCCCACTAATGAGCCTCCTGTGAATGCACCAGGTGGGGTTTCTTACTCATATGGATGCTCCAAGTCCCTGGTCGTTATTTAAGGTTCCTCAGAGCAATCATAAGGTGTTTCCTGCTCTTTGGGGGGCTTTGCTTCCCTCCTGGAACAACGGGAAGTGAGCACAGTGCCAGGCAAGCAAAGCAACCCCAGGCACAACCCAGCCATGGCTGAGGCCACATGGAAACTTCCAGCCATTGGGCTGGGAGAGGAATTCTGAGCAAGTTCTCAAAGGTTACAAGTCCCCCAGCACAGACACTCCCTTTGTCACTTTTCAGACCATGTCCAGCTCCCCATCAACCAGCCCTGCTCCCCACAAGCCCTCCTCCCTCCCGGCCCGTGGGAAGGGGGGGACATTAGCCCTGCTAATTACAGCCCACCCCAGGATGAGGAGCAGCAGCAGAGCAGCACAGGGCTCCCAGTGCCACTCTGACAGATCCAGGTGAGCAGGCAGGGGACACCTGAGGCTGCTGACCCATCAAGTCCTTTCCAGATGCATTTCTCCTGTAAAAATAATAAAAAGAATCAGTATCACTTTAACTCCACCACGACAGCAGCACCTGATCACACAGACATCTGTTTCTACTTGCTGGTTTTCTTTCCCAACCCACAAAAGCTGTTTCTGGTCTGAGGTCCATGCAAATGGCACCACCTGGAGAGGAGCCCATGGGAGCTGGGTGGCCACATGCCAGGAGGGCCCAGGCACTTTCCTTCAGGACAGGGCAGGAGCTCAGGGCTTGCTCTACAAGTTTAAAAATACCAAGGGCTCAGATGGGCATGAATAAATCTGAAACCACCACCTAATCTGAGGCAGCCACCCACAAGTTGGTGCAAGCAGGAACTAGACAGCAGCTGAGCCCAGGAGAAGACATTGAGGCTCCCACAGGTGCTGGCACCCCGGGGAGTGGCCAGCTGTGCTGGAAACAAAACAGGTCAGTGCTGGGACCACACAGACCAACAGGACAGGCAGAGATGGCAGGAGGCCCAGCCCCAGAGGGAAAACTCCCCAGGGTAAACTCCCCAGGGTCAGAGATGAGCATCTGGGCTGGACCCACCACCTGCTGCAAGGGACCTGCAGAGCTTCATAGGTTGCATCTGGTTTAATCTCGAATCCCAGAGGCTCAAGAGGCCTCTGAGCAGTTGCAGTGATGTCACTGCATCTCCCTTTGTCCTGAGGACACAAGGTGAGCTGTGTCCTCCAGCACACTTCACCTGGTGGAGTGTGGGATGGGAGCTCCAAGTGCCACAGCTCCAGCCACGACTCACCAGCTCAGCCCCACGGCTCAGCCCAGGGCCCTGCACTGGCTCCAGCTGCTTTCTGCTTTGGGCAGCCAAATAACCTGGAAATTCATCTGGGATTTAAGAAGAACGTGGCCTGGGCTGCAGCTCCTCTCACAGTGGCACAGTGGTGCTGGTGGCTCATCCTTCAGGTCACTCAGCTACTTCATGCTTTGCTGGTAAGAGTGTGTGCTCTCAGACCCCCCAAAAAATGCTCACGGAGCTGGTGAGCAGAGCTCTGCACCACTTTGCTCTTGTACTCCCACCTCCCACCCCTTCCCAAACAGCACAGACACTGGGGTGGGGGAGGTTGTGGCACTTCAGATACATCCCTGTCCTTCTCCTGCACTTCAGAGCAGAAACTGCACTTTGCATAAACAGCTGCTGAGACCAAAAGGGAAACCAAAGTGCCAGGGCTCAGCACCTGGAGCTGGTAGGTTAAATACTCTTCACTAGTTCTCCAGGGGACAAGCCCTTTGTTCACTGGTAAGGATTAAGAACACTTAACCACCGATACCTCACGGAAGGATTCATGGGATACTGGTGGATCAAAGGGAAAAGCAAAGCACAGAGTCCCTTGTTTGTGCTGCCCACAGTCCAAAGGCCAGTCTGGAAAGTTGTTTCTCCAAAGCGAGGGCTCCTGGCCAAGGGGGACGGGCACTGGGCCGGATCCCAACCCCAAAGCAACCTCTGTCCTTAACACTGCAGCCAAGATTGGCTGGGGTGAAGGAAAACTCATCTGAAACCAACAAAAAGTAAATATCCAAACAAGGTGAGCTCCTCATCCTGGCACTGCAGAGCTGGGATCCCCTGGCCAAGCCCTGCCCCAGGGAATGGGCTGGAGAAGCTGGAGCCCCAGGCCTCAGGGTGCTGCAGGGCAAGGAAAACAAAGCAGAGGTTATTGGAGCTGAGGTGCAGTCCCAGGTACATCTAATTCCTGCATCTGGGAAGGAATTCCTGGGAGATTTTTTCCCCTTCTTCTATGGACTTGATCTATGTCAAGTGTGTTTCCTTTGTTTTGTATTTAGCTTGTAAAAAAATCACCACTCTTACAACTAATCATGGGTGTGACTTTCTCCTCTAATTAAAGAGCTTATCCTTTAACAAAAAAAATAAATAATCTACATTTAGGTCCCTTTCTCTTTTACAATGACTCTCTTGACTTACAGATTTGACCAGGCAGCTCCTGCCAGGTGGGGAATCTGCCTCTTCCTGGCACCAGGAATCCATGGGCAGAGACACAGGGGAGAGGCTGAGCTCAGGTTTGTGGGGGTAAGAGAAAAAATGGAGAGACAAAACAATCCACAGCATTTCCAGCCTGTACCATTCCCCCTCCCAGTCTGCACAGCCCTTTTTTTCCAGAGCACTGGTGATTAAAACATGCAAATGACTCCTAGACTCTTGTATGATGTGTCAGTAACGGCGTTTCTATTATTTTCTAACTCTTTATTTCTACAGTTTAACACCTTCAGCTCTCTGCAGGGGGTGGGGGGAAACAGGGTTCAGCCACAGCACAAGAGCTGGCAGCTTTTGGGGTGAAATCCTGCCCTGGCACACACAGGAACTCAAGAGAAAAGGCTCATTTCAGCAAGAGGAACAA
>NW_009954236.1:276147-286705 GCF_000747805.2 Chaetura pelagica | reverse complement strand
AGGAATGCCTTTTTTTTGCTCTTTAATCCCCTCTTTGGAAATAAAACATGTCCAGAAGAGGTTGGTGATCAACTACTACAGCTTCTGTCCTGGCACTGCAAGTAAACCCTCTGGGAGCTTGGCTGACAGCTACATGACATTGCTGAAATTATTTCTCTGTAGGAAGTTCAGAAACATCATGGAAATTCAGGTTTTATTTCAAAAAAACCAAAAACAGTCATGAACTTAATAAATTACACAATAATTTTTCCCCCATTATAAACTCTCCGTAAAATATATTTTACAGTTTTTAAAAGAAAGATTTGAAACAACAACAACAACCAAAAATAATAAATCTGAGTGCTGAAAAGTATCTTGACTTTGTGTCATGCTGGTGAAAAAACTCTGTAGCTGCTACAACAATTTTACCAGAGGTTTTAAAACAATGACCTCAGACAACCAACACCTCAGAGGACACAGACCTGAAGGACTACCAAGGAAACAGTGTCACCCAACAGCAAGGCTAAGCACCACGAGAGGGATTTTTGGGTACCCCCACCCTTTAAAGTGGCAATCAGTGCAAATAAAGACTTTGGGAGTCAAAAAAAATAAGACAAAACAAGCCCAGAAAAACCAGCAAACTTCCTAGTGCCATTCCCTAGCACTTGTTTTTGCACAGCAGGCAGCACATTCACCCTTTGAAATACTTCAGAGAAGAATCAGGTGATTTGCAAAGCACCTTCAAGTAGTAGAACTTTAAGATAAGTTAATTCTGACTCCCGGGAGGGCAAGAGAGGAGGAAGTCAGCAAGGTGTTTGTAAAAAGCTCTCAAGTTTAACATGGAAAAGTTTTAAAAACTCAGGCTGAAATGTCAGTACCAAGAGAGAGGGCTGGGACTGACACCAAGGTTTGCTTTCCTTGCTCCTTTCAGGAAAAAGCTGAGGTTTCAACTGTCCTGAACTAGGTTAAAAGATGAGAACACAAGAACAATCCTGTCTCTGCTCCTAGACCATGAGAACAGGCAGATCTCACCTCCTGGTTATCACAGAAGCTACTCCAAGTTTTACAGACTGAGGTCCCTGCAGGGAAGGGGTGACACTGGGACACCCACACAGGCCACACAGTCACCTCTGAGGCTCCCACCAAGGCTGAAGTGAGGAGCTCTGATCTCCTTGGGAACGCTGGATCCAGAAGTCACTACTACAGTGTCATGCTCAGAGACAAAGTGTGTTTGTCTGAGAATCACTGTGCAGACAACTTGCCTTAAACTATAAAGTGAAGCACATCAGGAAAAATTAAGGACTGAGCCCCCTGGGG
The DNA here is from genome assembly GCF_000747805.2 of Chaetura pelagica. Lineage (NCBI taxonomy): Eukaryota > Metazoa > Chordata > Aves > Apodiformes > Apodidae > Chaetura > Chaetura pelagica. The sequence goes on along the minus strand of NW_009954236.1, from coordinate 285,409 downwards.
ACCTGTCACCAGCCCTACCAAGCACAGCTGCAGCCTGGAAAGCCTCAGAAGTTGGGTAGAACTAGGATCTTTTGCTTCTGGAAGAAGAAAAAGTGTTGTTTGTGCTGTTTATTCAAACTCAGAATAAACACTAATTGATCAGAACTGTTCCCACAGCCCAGAGAGGCAGTAGTGACTGAGAAGCAAGTTCTACAGGGGAATAGTTATGGCAGTTTTCAGGTAAGGTTTGGGGAGAAAAAGCCATGAAATGGATTTTACTAAGAAAGCCAGGCTTTGTTGCAGCTTTAAAAGGCTATTTTTAAGACTCTTTTTCCAAAAAGGTCAAACTGATGAGAAAGGTCACGGTGCTGCACCCAAAGGAACAAAGAGTTGTGCTGTTACAAAGCAGCCTCTGTGCCTCAGGTGGCCTCAGGGAAACCTCTCTTGGCACATCCCTCTGCTGCTCTAGAACAGGAGCTGGGGAGCAGCAGCCTTTCAACTACTCCAAAGCTTTCCATCCCACCTTCCGCGCTTTTAAAGTGGCATTCCTTCTTTAAAAGGAGGAAAAGAAACCAAAACAAATCAGCCCAGGCTGCCACACAAACCCCTTCCACATACCAGCTCCTGAGTTTTGAGTCTGTTTGAGGTGTGTTCTACAAGACAAACAGTCCCTGCTTTATCTCCTCATCAGCACCAGGTCAGAGGCAGTGCCAGGAGGGAAGAGGCCACGACCAGAATGACTAAGTTAAGATTCAATTCACAGAAAAATTGTGCTGCCACCTTATTTTGAAGAATCTGAAAAGCAACACCTTACACTGCTGGATTCCCTCTTCCACATTTCCAAGGACTAAGCCCACAGGATTCTGCTGTCACCCATCCTCAAGGTGTTCTTGGACTACAGATACAAGAGTAAGAGAGAGTATCTTGTGCAACTGTAGGTGAACTGATTAATAAAGAATTTGATTCCTAGAAGAAAGCAAAATTGAATGTTTAATGAACTGGCCAACATGCTGGCACCTGATTGCATACATTTGTTATTTGACTCCCTCAGTGAAGAGCTCATGAAGCTGAAGTGCTAAGTTTGGCCATGTCAGCACTTTAAAAAGCTGCTGTTTTTTTTGTCTACAAAGTCAAGTCTCAGACCCTATCTTTGACATTCAATAACAAAAATAAATAATAAAGTTATTCAGGCCTGGAGAAGAAGGAATGCTTCTCATTTATCTCCTTCACCTCCTTTTCTAGCAGACCCCAATCATTCAGACCCATAGCAAATAATTTAAGAAAAGTGGCATTCGCTCCCAGTCACTCATAAACATAAATATATACACAGAATTACTTTACAAAGCCTGAAGATTTGCACTACCAGCATGCAAACCTTTTTTTTTTTCCATGAGATTTCCTAATACTGTCATAGGAAACTGGAATGTATGAAATACTCCATGACATGGTGCTGGAAATCAAGTCTCAGCTCTTCAGACATCCCACTGCCCAGTGAACACAAACAAACATGGTCACATCTTACACTTGCATGGAACACCCCAGGATTATACACACCAACTCAGGGTTAACACAACAACCAGCTCACACCCCCTATCAATTGTGACACTCAAAAAAAAGAAACGAGATTCTTGGTAGAAACAACACCCTGCAGGTTGGGATTCAGGCTGGTTTCTTTTACTGCCATTCAGTTGCACCATCAGGTGGGGGAGGAGCAGCACTGTGGGCAGGGACACGGGCCCTCCCCTGGGTCATGTCTCCCAGTTGGTGTCTTTAAAAGCAATGTTGACTAAACGCAGCTCCAGCTCAAAAGCATCAGGCCGGTCCTGGGGGTTGGCTGCCAGCATCTCCTTCAGCAGCTGCTTCATCCGAGCATTCATGGATTTCTTCTTCACAGGGATAAGAAGTTCCATCTTGGGGTTCTCCAGCAGTGCCTCACCCACAGGCACAATTGTTGTCCCCTGCTTGACATAACTCCCCAGAAGTTCCTTCTTTGTTTCCGTGTCTATGAAGGTGATTCTTTCCAACATTGCCCAGATTATAATCCCCAAGGCAAAGATGTCTGCTTTGGCAGTGTAGTGTCCTTCCCAAACTTCTGGGGCCATATAGAAATCAGTCCCACAGGCAGTTGATAGGAAACACTTATTTACATTGACTGGTTCCTCAGGGTTCTGCCCCGAGGCTGAACAGACCTTGCTCAGCCCAAAATCAGCTACTTTCAGGGTTGGCTCTGAGTCAGTTGCATCCACCCTGCTCTGAGATATCAGGATGTTGTCAGGCTTGAGATCACGATGAATGATCTGGTTTTTGTGCAGGAAGGCCAGGGCACTGCTGAGCTGGAGCATGAAGCTGGTGTTGGTCTTGCGATTGGGTTTCCGGGACAGCAGGTACTCGTTCATGTCTCCTCCATCACAGAAATCCATCACAAACCAGAGGTAATAAGCACTTCTGGGGTCAAAGACTATTTCTCCTTTTAATGAGGTCTCTACAAGCTGCAAGGAGGGAAAGAAATGTCACAACTACCTGATGGTCACAAGAATACAAAGATAGGATGGAAAAATGCACAAAGTTTGGATCTTCCAGGCAATCCAGAGGGTGAGAGGTGGCAACTGGGGAAAACAAAACTATGCAAAATGTAGGATGGAAAAATGAAATTAAATTAAAATCACAATGTACTTGACAGGCTCCTTATTTTCAAGTGTGTGAAGCGTATCAGGCTCAGGCTCCTGCCCAGAAGCCAGACCCTGATAACAGTATTTTGAAAGATACGGAGGGGCCATTGCCCTCCCATCTGTTTCAGCTGGACACTGTCCCACCCCCACACAGCCCGTCCCACCCACTTGACTAACAACTTGAATCTACAAGCAGAACTTCAACAAGTAACTCCCAACAGTGCCAGGGGGTTCTATTTGGTGAAAATAGTGGGGTTTGTTTTTGTAAAGCCTATTTTCCATTCCGTACGCATTGAATCATGGAGTGGTTTGGGTTGGAAGGGACCTTGAAGATCACCCAGTCCCACCCCCTGCATGGGCAGGAACACCTCCCACCAGCCCAGGCTGCTCCAAGCCCCATCCAACCTGCCCTTCAACACTGCCAGGGATGGGGCAGCCACAGCTTCCCTGGGCAACCTGGGCCAGGCTCTCACCACCCTCACACCCAAGAATTTCCTCCTCATCTCCAACCTCAATCTCCCCTCATCCAGTTTTAATCCATCCCCCTTGTCCTCTCTCTCCCTGCCCTTGTCCCAAGCCCCTCCCCAGCTTTCCTGGAGCCCCTTCAGGCACTGGAAGGTGCTCCAAGGTCTCCCTGGAGCCTTCTCTTCTCCAGGCTGAACACCTCAACTCTCTCAGCCTGTCTCCAGAGCAGAGCTGTTCCAGCCCTTAGATCATCTCCATGGCTCCTCTAGACATGTTCCAATAGATCTATGTGCTTCCTGTGTTGGGGGCTCCAGTCCTGGACACAGATCTCCAGGTGGGGTCTCACGAGTGTGGAGTAGAAGGGCAAAATCACCTCCCTGGACCTGAATGCACTACACAAATGTAAAAGGTTAATCTAAACAGCCCCTGCACAAAACACCTTTCCCACCAGCACAACCCACTGTTTTCTAACACACAAGCAGTGAGGAGCTCGAGCAGCCAGTTCTAAAAAGCTGCTCCATGCAAAAAGCCAAGTAAAACCAGCAAACAGTTTTACTAATCCTGTTTACACCACTACACCTTTGCTTCTTCAGCTCCTCTAAGCTGGCTCTTGGCATGCTCTGCAAGGCCAGGCTTGCAATTAGTGCTGTTAGTAGTAAAACAACATAGACTAACCCAAAGGTGACTCCTACAGGCTTTCAAATATAAGGGTAGTTATTAAGATTTTAAAAAGCATTTAAAAATACCTCTCACAAAGTGACCTTTTCTACCCAAGACCAAAATATCTAGCAATTTACAGCTATCTAGTACAACTAGTACTCAAACAGGAGCAACTTAAACCAGTAAATCCATGTTAGAACTAGAAAACTATGTAGGTAGGTTTACAGACAGTAACAGTGAGATTAGGGTATCAGAGGGCAGCAGGGAGGCTCCTTGGCCAAGTGAGCACCCACACAGCTCTGCCCTCCCCACAGCCCCACAGAAGCTGCACTGGCACCTCAGTTCAGACACTAGAATCCAGCACCACCTCTGTGAGTGTGGCAAAGCACCAGTGGACCAGGCTGGCTTGGGACTCTTTCCTGACTCAGTTCAGCTAATACGAGTTAATCACCCACCCAAAACCCTCCAGGAGACACCAAAACCCCCCTGGCCCCCAACACACTGCACCCTTTAGTTCTGTCAGGCAATATCACCCAGGGTGGGGAGAGGAGAGGGCAAACCAAGGCAGAGCTGATTGTCTCTATTTTAGCACACTGTCAGAAAATTACCCCAGTCTCTTCAGAGTCAGCTCAGCTCTGCCCTTTGCTCTGCTCTTTGCTCTGCTCTCTGGAGCAGGAAATCAATTTGTAGTGCTTGAGCCCCACAGGGGTGAGATCTACACAGCAAACAGACACCACCACCCAACCCTGCAGATGAGCTGGAACCTTCTCCCCCCACCTTGCAGTTCCACTCTGCTTCTTTCAAGCTCCTCCCTGTACAGCTGCTCCCAAATTTGTTACAGCCTTTCCCAGAATCACTACAGACTAGGAAGGTAAGGCACTCATTTCCCCCCCCCCATCAGCTGGCCAGTATTATTTTATCCTAATCCCTTGATGAAACCAGGTCAGCAACAACTACCAGGCTACAACGAGTTGACCAAGGCAAGAATCCTCCTTCTCAGGCTCCTACAGCACTCAGGATCTGGCCAGCCATGAAGGGCTGTCTGAGGATTGTTCAGTAACAAAAGGTCCTGTACTAGACATGCAAGAATGGCAACAATAAAAACCTAAATTATAAAAGCTGACTAGGGGGGGAAGCACAACAAACACTGAGCAGGCTACTGTGTTTATAAACCAGAGACACAAATTTCTGCCAGTGGATGATTTATAGTTGGGGCAGCTTCTTTACAAAGCAAAGAATCAAATTCTCTTCCAAAGTCTTTCTAGAGCTGCTACTTGTTCAAATATATGTGTCTTCAAACGCAAAGGCTAATTAAAGGACTTTCAGTAATCATGGACTGGAAGCAATGTTTATTCCCTTATTTATCATACATTTACCTTGCTTTTCAGAGATTAATAGTTACTTAATCTAGAAAGAAAACAGCTCTCTGCATGCTGTCAATTGCTTATTATTTCTGAAAGAATGTTAAGTATCTGCTTCCTAAATCAAGATGCCTACTTCCTCTTCCAAGGACCTCTGGGATTATGAAATCCCTCAGAGCTCTGTCCCAAGACATTAGTGCATGTCTGCTCATTAACCCTGCAGCAGAGCTTCTGCCAAGTAACACAACAGCCTGCACCTCCCTCTGCTTCACCTGTGGTGTTTCCTCAAATTATTATAGCAGGTTTGCATTAAAAGAAAATAATCCTGGAGTCTTTAGGAGGGGCATGGCCTCAAATTACAGTATGCAGGTGATTGTTCAGTTGATACACTCTTTTCATAGATTTATGGAATGGTTTGGGTTGGAAGGGACCTTAAAGATCACCCAGTCCCACCCCCTGCATGGGCAGGAACACCTCCCACCAGCCCAGGTTGCTCCAAGCCCCATCCAACCTGCCCTTCAACACTGCCAGGGATGGGGCAGCCACAGCTTCCCTGGGCAACCTGGGCCAGGCTCTCACCACCCTCACACCCAACAATTTCCTCCTCATGTCCAACCTCAATCTCCCCTCTGCCAGTTTCAATCCATCCCCCTTGTCCTCTCCCTTCCTGCCCTTATCCCAGGTCCCTCCCCAGCTTTCCTGGAGCCCCTTCAGGCACTCAAAGCAAAGAATCAAATTCTCTTCCAAAGTCTTTCTAGAGCTGCTACTTGTTCAAATATATGTGTCTTCAAACGCAAAGGCTAATTAAAGGACTTTCAGTAATCATGGACTGGAAGCAATGTTTATTCCCTTATTTATCATACATTTACCTTGCTTTTCAGAGATTAATAGTTACTTAATCTAGAAAGAAAACAGCTCTCTGCATGCTGTCAATTGCTTATTATTTCTGAAAGAATGTTAAGTATCTGCTTCCTAAATCAAGATGCCTACTTCCTCTTCCAAGGACCTCTGGGATTATGAAATCCCTCAGAGCTCTGTCCCAAGACATTAGTGCATGTCTGCTCATTAACCCTGCAGCAGAGCTTCTGCCAAGTAACACAACAGCCTGCACCTCCCTCTGCTTCACCTGTGGTGTTTCCTCAAATTATTAAAGCAGGTTTGCATTAAAAGAAAATAATCCTGGAGTCTTTAGGAGGGGCATGGCCTCAAATTACAGTATGCAGGTGATTGTTCAGTTGATACACTCTTTTCATAGATTTATGGAATGGTTTGGGTTGGAAGGGACCTTAAAGATCACCCAGTCCCACCCCCTGCATGGGCAGGAACACCTCCCACCAGCCCAGGTTGCTCCAAGCCCCATCCAACCTGCCCTTCAACACTGCCAGGGATGGGGCAGCCACAGCTTCCCTGGGCAACCTGGGCCAGGCTCTCACCACCCTCACACCCAAGAATTTCCTCCTCATGTCCAACCTCAATCTCCCCTCTGCCAGTTTCAATCCATCCCCCTTGTCCTCTCCCTTCCTGCCCTTATCCCAGGTCCCTCCCCAGCTTTCCTGGAGCCCCTTCAGGCACTGGAAGGTGCTCTAAGGTCTCCCTGGTGCCTTGTCCAGGCTTTTAAAGTTCAACAATGCAAACAGTGCCCTCTCCTAACTGAACACACCTCCAAAAGCGAACAATAATCCTTGCCACCCACCTCCTCCACTCCCATTAATTTCTTCCACCCCATTACCTCAGCTTCATGTACCTGTAAATAAAGGGAGGAATTGGAGCCATGGGACATCTTCTGCACCATGCCATCTTTCTGCAAGATGCACTCCTCCAGGTGAATGACGTTGGGGTGCTGGCTCTTGATACTGCTCAGTGCCCAGAACTCCCGCAGCGCCAGTTCCACGTTCTCGGGAGCGTGGCACCGGATCTTTTTCACCGCCACCCGGGCACAGGTCTTCCTGACGACTGCTTCGTACACCACACCATAACTGCCACGACCAACCTCTCGTATTAGATCGTACTTAGGCTGGCTACTCACCATCTTCAAGACCAAAGGTTCTGGGGAAGGGGGAAAAACCCACAGAACTACAACTTAGAAACAAGAACTGGGCTGCATTTTTCCCCCATAGGGCTTGTCCTACCAAAGTGTCTCTGAGGTTGCTCCCAAGGCCACACTGCATTCCAGAAGCTCTTCTGTAAACCTGACCTTGTTGCCATGGAGCAGTTAGAATCATAGAACGGTTCAGCTTGGAAGGGACCTTAAAGGTCACCAGGTCCCAACCTCCCTGCTCTGAGCAGGGAGGGCTCCCACTAGACCAGGTTGCTCCAAGCCCCATCCAACCTGGCCTCAGACACTTCCAGGGATGGGGCCACAAACACCTCCAGTTAAAAGTGAAATTACATCCTTTTGGTGGGAATATTAAGATGTCAAATACAGCCCAGTTTTCAAGGTGGCAACAATTCACACCTAGACTTGCACAGTGCCGAGACAGGACTATCACATCTACTCCTGCTCTTTTCTCTCAGTGTCTTCTGTGAACATCTGTGGGAATTACAGCATGGAATCTGGGAATAACAGTATGGAATCATGCTCCTCATCCACACCTGGGATAGCAGAGGTTCTAGCTGAGGCCTGGGGTTGGGCAGTAACAGATTTAATTAACACTACCCTTAATGGAAGCGACTATGTAGGTCAATATCTCTCTTGTAATTTAATCATTAAATTATTTTATGAAGATAAAAGGAAGCTTGGCTTTGGACTCCTTCCACTTGATTTTTTTTAACATTCCTTTGTTTTTTCCACCATGTCTCCTCTGAATGAGGAGTCTACAGTGACCAAAAGCTATAAAGGGTAACCCATTGCAGAAACTTGTACCCAGTATCTAAGTTGCACTTTTGCTCATGGGGGCAAGGACAAAAGTTCAGATATTGCTCTATAGGCAAAACAAGAGACACACAGAGAAAAAGAAAAAAAAAACAAAAAAAAAAGAAGCCACCAGACACTGCTACAGATTTATGACCCTCCCTGCACATTTCCCTGCAAGATTGCAGACCAAAACACACCAGCACCACCTTCACACAACCAAACCAAAAGGGGACACTGACTATAGACAGGAAAACAAAGCTTGGCCAGCCAATTATCACTGGTCAAACAGAAGGAGACACAAATAAATAAAAGTCACAGCTAGCATCTCAAAACTATAACAGTTTGTAAGGTTGCCAGTGATAAACAGAGTCTTTATGTAGTAAACCAGGCAATAAGGACCACATTGAAACAGCCTCTTATTAGTAGGAAGTTTTCAAGTATTTCCATAGTTTTAGGTACTTTTTTTTTTGAAACAGGAAAAAAAAAAAGAAAGAGAGAGAAAAAAGGTATCATCAGTCTCATGGTAACACTACACAGGCAGTTTAACCTTTCAGCAAAGTTCTGTGCTGCATATCATAGAATCATGAAGCAGTTTGGGCTGGAAAGGACCTTCAAGATCATCAGGATCCACCCTCTGCATGGGCAGGGACACCTCCCACCAGCCCAGGTTGCTCCAAGCCCCATCCAACCTGCCCTTCAACACTGCCAGGGATGGGGCAGCCACAGCTTCCCTGGGCAACCTGGGCCAGGCTCTCACCACCCTCACACCCAACAATTTCTTCCCAATGTCCAACCTCAATCTCCCCTCGTTTTGAACCAAAATGTGATGTGCCCAAGAAAACACACGACCAGGAAATCCTGCTCACCAGCCACTGTGAGGCTGTGCCTGCAGCAGGACTGTGAGGAGCAGGTTAAGGTGACAGCCTGGATGGGCCAACAGCCCTTCCCATGCAGGCGAGAAGAGCAGGCTCTGTCACCCCAACCAGCAGCCAAAGAACCGCCGAGGAAAGGATCGATTGCGTGACTCAAACACGATCACACCAGGTTCAAAAGGAGCAGAAAAACGTCCCCCCCGCGCCGGAAGCCGGTTGCTGTGCGGTCACCGGAGAGGAGCTGTCACTGTGCCAGGCGCTGGGCTCGCTCCCTGCCTTCCTTCGGGCCGGGCTGCTCCCTGGAAATGCCCCCCAGGTTCCTCGCCCATCCCGATGGGAAGTGCCCGCCTGGTCCCGGGGCAGCTCCCGGGGCAGCTCCCGCCGCCGGGCACAGGCCGAGCA
>NW_009954236.1:273557-275729 GCF_000747805.2 Chaetura pelagica | reverse complement strand
GGGGGGGGGGAGGGTACCGAGCATCCCGGGCATCCCTGAGGGTACCGAGCATCCCCGGGGATTCCTGAACATCCTGGGCATCCCGGGCATCCCTGAGTGTCCCGAGCATCCCTGAGTGTCCCGAGCATCCCTGAGTGTCCCGAGCATCCCGGGGATTCCTGAACATCCCGGGCATCCCGGGGCATCCCTGAGCATCCCGGGCATCTCGGGGCATCCCTGAGTGTCCCGAGCATCCCGGGGATTCCTGAACATCCTGGGCATCCCGGGGCATCCCTGAGCATCCCGGGCATCTCGGGGCATCCCTGAGCATCCCGGGCATCCCTGAGCATCCCGGGGCATCCCTGAACATTCCGGGCATCCCTGAGCATCCCTGAGCAACCCGGGGCATCCCTGAGTGTCCCGAGCATCCCGGGAATTCCTGAACATCCCTGAGCATCGTGGGGCATCCCGGAGTATCCCGGGGCATCCCTGATCATCCCGAGCATCCCTGTGCATCCCGGAGCATCCATCCCTGAACATCCATCCCAGTACATCCCTCCCTGTGCATCCCTCTCCGCACCCCCCCCACGCTGTACTCACACCCCTACACACACACACACACACACCCCTTTGCCCTCCTCTTTTTTTAGGGGGGTGTCTTGTTTATTTTTAAAAATGTATTAATTTCTTGCATTCAGAAAAATAAATAAATACATAACTTAGTCCCTCTGGCTTCGTGTGATGGTGACACAGCTCCGGGCAGCGCTGCCCACCTTCCCCTTGCCCTGCTTTCTGCCATCGCTCCCGTTCCTCTGCACAGCTGGAGGTGCCACCTCATGCACAGGGACTGGGGGGCACGGGGCTCCTGGCACGGTCCCCTCAACCCATCGCGCTGCCATCAAGGGGCCACCTGGGGAGAAAACAGGGCCACCCGCTGCCCAGAGCCCTGCAGACACTGAGCAGAGGACATTCAGATGTGCTCAAGCCAGAGCAAGGAGCTCTCTGGGTTAATTGGGAAGGAGCCCGGTGGTGATTAGTGCCCCCGGCCCTGCCTAAGCTGCCCCAAGCCAATTAGGGGCCAGACGAGACCCTTGTGGCTTTCAAAAGCTGATTAGAGCATTACAACCCCTTTGTTCCCACCAATCCCCTTAATCGAGTCCAGAAGCAATTAGTTAATCAATGCCACTGGGGGGCAAGGCCAGCTGGTGGGGGTGGGTGCACATCTGGGTGCCCCACTCCTGCCCCTCCCGAGCACTCAGCCAGCCCTGCTTCCCTGCCAGCTCCTCCCTGGAAGAGGCTTAAGTGCTGAAATGGGGACAATTTTGCAAGATGTGCTGGGCCAGTCCCAGCACAGTCACTTGGTTGACATGTGAGCCTGCCCGGAAGGAGCACCCAAAATAGCTGCAGGGCTGCCCTGCCCTGGGGGGTCTGCAGTGAAAACAGGGCCTGGGCACCCATGTGCCCCTTTACCCATGTATCCCTGCACTCATGTGCCCCTGCACCCATGTACCCCTGCACCCATGTGCCCCTTTACACATGTATCCCTGCACCCATGTACCCCTGCACCCATGTGCCCCTTTACCCATGTATCCCTGCACCCATGTGCCCCTGCACCCATGTACCCCTGCACCCATGTGCCCCTTTACCCATGTACCCCTGCACCCATGTATCCCTGCACCCATGTATCCCTGCACCCATGTACCCCTGCACCCATGTGCCCCTGCACCCATGTGCCTCTGCACCCATGCATCCCTGCACCTTTATACCCACGTACTGATGGACCCAGCACCCCTGGACATCTGCACTCATTTACCCCTGCATTTGTGCACCTATTTACCACTGAACCCACATCCCCCCGCACCCTGGGCACCCGTGCACCCCCACACTTGTGCCCCCACTTACCCATCCACCCTGCATTCATGCACCCATGTACCCCTGCACTCCTGCACCCACACTCCCTGTGCCCCAGCGCCCATCCCCTCCTGCCCGCAGCTGTGGTGGCTGCAGTAGCAGCAGCCCCTATCCCACCCCACCCTGTCCCCCTCCCCCAGTGTGACCCACAGGTGATGGAGCTAAAATTACCCCTCTCTCCTCCTGCGGTTGCCAATATTTGCAGCTCTCCCTGTGGACGGGCACTGGCACGTGGCCCATCACCCTGTTTATCGCCCCGCCGGCCGGGCACCCTGTGCCGGG
>NW_009954236.1:270934-273307 GCF_000747805.2 Chaetura pelagica | reverse complement strand
TGCATTTCCCTGGTCCTGCCCGGCCTCTCCAAGCCTGGTCACCCACAGTGCCAGCTGTATGTTTGCACCCCAGGAGCAGCTGCATTTTGGGGGCACAAAGGGAGATGCTTCTTACCAGCTCCAGCCCCACTGCAGCTGGCCCCATTCCTGGCACCACCACATTGTCCAAATGACCGTGGGGCTGGTTTGTGCCCTCCCTTGGTGGGTCCAGCCCCAAGATCTGGCCATGCTGGCCCCCAGGGGTTGGTGGCCACTTGGTCCCAGGGGCAAAGCCTGGCCCTGTTTGCCCCCCAAGCTCCAGCTCTGGGCTGCCAGCACCCGGCACGGGCGGGCAGGGCCTCCCGGACAGCTTGTCCCTGTTCCCAGCTTGTTTACCGCCGCCAGCGGCATCCCGATGGCTCAGTCCCGTGTGACAGGTGCTGCTTCCCAGGACACTCGATCCCGCCTCGGGATTGGGATTGGGCTCCTCGTGACCACGGAGCGACTTATAAATAGCGGGGCGGGCAGCGGCGCCGGCAGCCGGGAGCGGGAGAGAGGAGCGCGCCGTCCTGCAGATGGATTTCCAAGCTGGTATCCTACGAGATGGGAACCCCATGGACAGCCTGGAGAAGCAGCTCATCTGTCCCATCTGCCTGGAGATGTTCAGCAAGCCCGTGGTGATCCTGCCCTGCCAGCACAACCTCTGCCGCAAGTGTGCCAGTGATGTCTTCCAGGTGAGAAGGGGGTCCCTGTGCCCATCCCCCGCCCCTGGCTGGAGGTCACTGGGATGCTCATGGTGCTCATGGACCTCCCCACCTCAATCTGCATCTCCCCCTGCCAGGCTGCCAACCCGTACTGGCAGAACCGGGGCAGTGTGATTTCAGGGGGCCGGTTCCGGTGCCCGTCGTGCCGCCACGAGGTGCTGCTGGACCGTCACGGTGTCTACGGGCTGCAGAGGAACCTGCTGGTGGAGAACATCATCGACATCTACAAGCAGGAGTGCTCCAGGTGGGCACGGGTGGCTGTGGCTCATTGCTTGTGCCTCGCCCCACTGGGGACACCTCCCTGGCCCAAGCACCATGGTGGAGACCGCAGGAGATTGAAGCTGGGCTAGAAACTGAGGGGATCTTCTGCTGGTTCAGTGGTCCCTGATCCAAAGCTTCATCCTCTGATCCAGATCTTCCCCCCACCCCCCGACGCAAAATCTCCTCCCCTGACCCAAATCTTCCTCCTTCGACCCAAGATTTCCTCCCCTATCCAAATCTTCCTCCCCTGACTCAAAAGTTCGTCCCCTGCCCAAATCTTCCTCTTCTACCCCACCCCCCCCACCCCTGCCCAGAGCAGTTTGGGTCTCTGGGTGGCTCAGGGGGACAAGGGGTCCCCATGGGGGGTGGTGCAGCAGAGCAGGTCCTGTTCCTTCCACGCTGGCTGCAGCTGGAGCTTTCAGGGGGAGATAAGAGGTGTGAGGAACAAACTCAGGCTCTGCTGGTGACAGCAGCACTGGTGGCCGATAAGGGACAGAGGGACAGTTTGGGGAGGCCCACTCAGTAAAAGCGTGTGGCTGGGGGGGGGACACAGAGGGGTCACAGGTTCTGGAAGCAGAGCAGTGGCCCCGGCCAAATTTCCTGGATGGCTGTAAATATTGTTGGAGAGCCATGGGGACAGGGACGACAGCAGATGGCAGGTGCCTGTGGCTGCCGGGGGGGCTGGGGGGCCACCCTGTCTTTGTTTCAGTGGGTTGGCTTGTCCCCATGTCCCCCCCCTTGCCTCAGAGGGGGTGATTGGGCTGCAGCCCCTGGCTGGGACCCTCGTGGGTTTTCTGGGCTGGTCACATGTTGGGTGACAACAATAAACTCCAGCAGCCCAAGGCTAAAATTAGGGGCTTATGTAGCGTCCCTGGAGCGTGCCCCCCTCCTCCCCCCGCCACCAGTGCTGAGGGCTGCTGTGCCCAGTGCCACGCTGGTTTAAACTGGGGCTCACTGGGCTTGGGGCTTACAGAGGGCACGGAAGTCAGTGGCTCCTGAAGGAGCAAGTGTGGGATTACACCAGGATCTGGCCCCTTTCCTGGGGACCTGATTTTGGGGATGTCACCTCAGAGGGGATGATGCTGGAATGAGGACATCATGGCAGCAGTGTTGTGCCTGCAGTGGGGATGTCACCCCGATGGGGATGTCACCACCACCATGCCACTCTCTCCAGCAGGCCACTCAAGAAGGGGGAGCACCCCATGTGCAAGGAGCACGAGGACGAGAGGATCAACATCTACTGTGTCACCTGCGAGGTCCCCACCTGCTCCATGTGCAAAGTCTTTGGTGCCCACAAGGACTGTGAGGTTGCCCCCCTGCAAAGCATCTTCCAGGGCCAGAAGGTGACGTGGGGAGGGGTTGGGGGGGG
>NW_009954236.1:270139-270907 GCF_000747805.2 Chaetura pelagica | reverse complement strand
GTGCCGACCTGGCGCAGCCACAAATAGCACTGGGACTCACTCCTGGGGTATTAATATCCCCCCGGGTGACTTCGCCCAGGAGACAGCCTATATTTAGAGTGACCATGGCTGGAGAGGGATGTGGGGGGGAGCAGGGCTGGGCAATGCCCAGCCCATCCCCACGGATGGGAGATGTCCCTGTCCCCGCTGGGGTTCAAGCTGTCTCTGTCCATCCACCCCTACCCAGACCGAACTGAACAACTGCATCTCTATGCTGGTGGCGGGGAATGACCGGATCCAAACCATCATCTCCCAGCTGGAGGACTCGTGCCGGAGCACTGAGGTGAGGAACAGGGGGAAAAGGAGCCCTCGGGAAACCCAGCTGGAGCTGGAGGAGGGAGCAGGGAAACTGGTGGTGCCGAGGGAGGGACAGAGAGGTGGCATCCCTTGTCACCTTGTCCCCGCAGGAGAACAGCAAGGCGGCCAAGCAGGAGCTGTGCGCTCGCTTCGACGCGCTGGCGGCGCTGCTGGAGGAGAAGAAGGGGGAGCTGCTGGAGCGCATCGCCCACGAGCAGGGCACCAAGACGGGCTTCGTGCAGGGCCTCATCCAGCGCTACAAGGAGCAGCTGGAGAAGTCGAGCAGGCTGGTGGAGACGGCCATCCAGGCCATGGAGGAGCCCGAGGGGGCTGCCTTCCTCATGGTGAGGCTCCCCGCCCCCTTCCAGATCCCTTCTCACGGTGCCCTCCTGGGGTCCCAGTGGCTTTTGGGCCTCCTGGCCGCCGCCACCC
>NW_009954236.1:269141-269855 GCF_000747805.2 Chaetura pelagica | reverse complement strand
CCAGAGCCCTTCTCACGGTGCCCTCCTGGGGTCCCAGTGGCTTGGGGACATCCTGGCAGCTGCCACACGGCTCCACTCACCTCTCTTCTTGCTCCCCGCAGAATGCCAAGCAGCTCATTAAAACGTAAGTGCCCAAACTGTGGGAAATTTGGTGATCCTCAGTCCCTGCCCTGCAGCTGGGCAGGATTTGGCCATGGGGTGCCACAGGCGATGAGCATGGGGGTGTCCTGACCCCCCGCCCCACAGCACCCTGTGGTCCCCCAGCCCAGAGAGGGACATGGTGGGGACACATAGCCATGCTCTCCCTGCCCAGGATCGTGGAGGCCTCCAAGGGTGGGAGGCTGGAGAAGATCGAGCACGGCTATGAGAGCATGGACGCCTTCACGGTGAGCCTGGACCACCTCGTCGAGGCCGTCCACGCCTTGGACTTCAACCCAGGTAACTCAGCCCCCAAACCCTACCCCCATCCCCTCTCTGCCCCTTTACAAGCTCCCACCCACCCAGTGGCACCCACTGCTTCCCTCAGTTACCCCACGGTGACGTTTACCCTCCTGTTTGCAGCCGAAGAAGACGAGGAGTTCTTTGACGGGGAGGAAGAAGAGGTGGAGGAGGATGAAGCGCCTGAGAGGACGGTGATGGGTAAGGGGCAGCATGACCCAACCCACCCCCACCCTAGGACCCTCAAGCACCCACGGGGGAGCTTTGAGGACTTGG
>NW_009954236.1:254153-254369 GCF_000747805.2 Chaetura pelagica | reverse complement strand
GAGGGGGGGACACACAGCAGGGGGGGGGGTTGGGGGGGTTGGGGGTCTCCAGCACAGGACACTTTTCTATACAGGTGCAACCAGGACAATTCCGCACGTTTTTGTATCTTCCTTGTTTTGTATATAATTGTCACGGATTTGAATTTTGTGTCTTTTATAAAGAAAAATGGTGGTTTGGGTCTTGTGGTTTTTCGGGTCCTGGCGCTGGGGGTGTGG
>NW_009954236.1:253329-254143 GCF_000747805.2 Chaetura pelagica | reverse complement strand
GGTTTGTGGGGCTGGTGCCCCCAGCAGTGTCCCTGCCAGTGCCCAGCGTGGCAGAGGGATGCCACCCAGTCCAGTGATTAATTTTTGGCCTCATTAGCACCTCTGGCAGGGTTGGCACCTCGTTCCTGGCCACCTGCCCGGGGATGTAACAGTTCAGCACCCAGCAAGATTTATCTCCTGGCCATGGGGTGTCCTGGGCTAGTGCTTGCCCAGGTTTGGGGAGGTGGTAAGGGGAAGGGGAGGGTGACAATCGTTGAATCATAGATGTCTTGGGTTGGGAGGGACTTCTGAAAGTCATCTAGTCCAACCCCCCTACAATAAGCAGGGACATCTCTGACTAGACCACATTGCTCAGAGCCCCATCAAGCCTGACCTTGAATGTCTCCAGGGATGGGGCCTCCACCACCTCTCTGGGCAACCCGTTCCATTGCTCCACCACCCTCACATTAAAGAACTTCTTCCTCATGTCCAGCCTAAGCCTACCCCTCTCTAGCTTAAAAAAACATTACCCCTCATCCTTGTCCAGCTCTTTCCCAGCCTTCTCCCCAAAACGGGGACAGCCACGACATGGAGCTGCTGGTTTGCTGCTGGCTGAGCTGACACAACTGCAGAAAAATATACCAGGAATGCAAAAAATATACCAGGAACATGAATACAAAAATGTACTATGGATGTAAAAACTGCCCAACAACTGCTTTTCTCCTGCAAAGGCACAAGCCCGGCTCAGTGCCTGGCTGAGGGGAAACTGAGGCAGCACCCACAGGGGTGCCGCGATTGCAATTAGCCCCGGGGCAATTAGCACTGCTCCATGGGG
>NW_009954236.1:249634-251150 GCF_000747805.2 Chaetura pelagica | reverse complement strand
GCCGCCCCCGCGCCGCGGGGGGGGCGCCCGCCCCCCCCGGCCAGCGGCAGCGAGCCCGCAGGAAGCTCTACCTGGCTGCAGGCATCTGCCTCACCTTCATGGTGGGGGAAGTCACGGGTGAGTGGTGGGTGCAGGGTGTGGGCGTCCCCTGCCCGCAGCCCCTCTTGTCCTGACTCCTGGGGTGTGGGCAGAGCTCCCGTTGCTTTTCAGTGGGGTGAAGCACCCACTGTGCTTGGGGTGACCCGGTCTGTGTGCAGCTCATGCTGAGACACCCCTCCCTCATGCCACCCCGATGTCCCCACTGTCCCCTCTCTGCAGGCGGGTACCTGGCAGACAGCCTGGCCATCATGACGGACGCAGCCCACCTCCTGACGGACTTTGCCAGCATCATGATCAGCCTCTTTGCACTCTGGGTCTCCTCACGGCCCCCCACCAAAACCATGAACTTTGGCTGGCACCGGGCAGGTAACAGGGAGCATCCCAGGGTCCCCTCCTCATGAGGACCTGGTGCCTCAGGGAGCCCCAGGGGGCACAGGGAGCCCTGACAAAGCCCTGGCACCAAGGACACGAGCAGGGAACAGGCACTGCTGTCTCCATGCAGGGAACAACCACAGGGGTGGGTGCTGGGTGCCCACCCCGGCCCTGGGGGTGACGGGGAGGGTGCTCAGGTTTGGAGAAGCAGCAGTGCAGGGCTGGCGGGGTGGATATGTCCTCTCCACAGAGATCCTGGGTGCCCTCCTCTCCGTGCTCTCCATCTGGGTGGTCACAGGTGTCCTGGTCTACCTGGCGGTCCAGCGCCTGCTCTCGGGTGACTACGACATCGCCGGCAACGTCATGCTCATCACCTCGGCCTGCGCTGTGGTCGCCAACATTGTGTACGTAGTAGGGCCACCCCTCGCCCTCCCCGAGTGACCGGGAGGGTCACTCCTAGGGTTAGGGACCCGGGGATGTCACCTCTGCCCTGCCCGCAGGATGGGGGTGGTTCTGCACCAGACGGGGCACGGGCACAGCCACGGGGCGGCCGGCGAGCAGCCCAGCACCAGCGTCCGTGCCGCCTTCATCCACGTCGTAGGGGACCTGCTGCAGAGCCTGGGCGTCCTCATTGCGTCCTACATCATCTTCTTTAAGGTCTGGGTGGTCCATGGGGGCGCTGGGGGTGGGGACAGTGGCTTCAGCCAGCTCTGGCTGGGCACAGGGGTGAGATGGAGGAGACTGTGTCCTCTCTCTGGTGATGCCGACAGGGATTTGGGGTGAGGTTATAGTGCTGGAGGGGCCTCACCTTCTCCCATCCCCTCCAGCCTGAGTACAAGTATGTGGATCCCATCTGCACCTTCGTCTTCTCTGTGCTGGTGCTGGGAACAACGTTGACCATCCTCCGTGACGTCCTCCAGGTCCTCATGGAAGGTAAGGACCCACCAGGGTGGGGGGCGGATCTGGTCCACGGGGCCACCTATGGGTGCCTGCCCCCCCACCTCGTCCCTCCAGCACCCACAGCTCTCCCTCCCCAGGCCCCCCC
>NW_009954236.1:248092-249441 GCF_000747805.2 Chaetura pelagica | reverse complement strand
GGCGGGCCCGCCCGCTGCTCTCAGTGCACATCGCCATCAGTGAGTGCCTTCTGGGGGGGGGGCGGTTCGGGGGTCCACCTGCACCATCCCACCTCCCCCAGCCCCACATCTCCTCCCTTGCCTCTCGCAGGCGCGGGTGCCAGCGCACAGGAGGTGCTGGAGGAGGCCAGTGCCCGGTTGCAGGCCACCTTCCACTTCCACACCACCACCATCCAGGTGGAGAGCTACTCCGAGGAGATGCAGGACTGCGGGCAGTGCCAGCCCCCCCGCGACTGAGCTCCCCCACCCTGCAGCCCACTCCCATCCCGGGGAGGGAATATTTTCATACGTGGAAAATAAAGCAGAGCAAAGGGCTGGTCATGTGTGTGTGAATGTTGGGTCTGGCATCACCTCAGGTGCCTGGGAAGGCAGCAAGGACAGTCAGCAGCCTTCATTTTCCCTGTTTCTATTCAACTGGGGGGAAAGGCAGCTGAAACGACCCCCTTTTTTGGCCTGGGGGAGCCTTGGGAGGCAATGGAGTGCTGAGGTGCTCGGGAGCTGCGGGGGGGCTTGTCCCAGCTGGGGGGAGGGAGGACAGGCTGGCCCTGCTCTCACCTCTTATCGCTGCTCTGTTTGCCCTCAGGGAGCCAAAGGACTCGCCCTCCCTGCAGGGCTGGGTGCTGGGGGGGCTGGGTGTGCAGCCGGGAGCTGCACAGGCTATTCCCAGGGTGTCTGGGTGGCTGCCGATGGCACAAGCTCCCACTGTTCCCCACTAATCCCCCCACCCCACAGCCACAGGGTGGCCTCTGCCTCTCCCCCCCACCTTTATTGCACTGGTAAAACCCAATAACAAATATAACCCAACAACAACGAGTAAAACCCCGTCAGCAGCAGCCACCTTCTCCGGGGTGGGGGTCTCTGTGCACCAGGACCCTGACCCTGCTCCCCAGCAGTCCTCAGGGTTTCTCCAAGCGTGGGTATTTCTTGCGCAGGACGGAGACCTGGTCCTTGAAGAGGACGGGGTCGAGGCGCAGTTGGGAGGACACGAGGGGCATGTAGCCAAACCAGTCCACCAGCTGGTTGAGACAGTCCTGCCGCTGGGAGAAACGCCGGCCGCCGGCCGCCCCCGCCGTGCCCTTCACCTTGGCAGGAGGGGAGGGTGGGGGTGAGGGGCTCTGCTCCTCAGCTGGTTCCCCCACATCCCCATCCCTGTGTCCCTACCTGCTGGGACATGCTCTCCTTGTGCTGCTTCCGCTGGGTGACCTTGATGGGGGGCAGCTTGGTGACGGCGGCCACCAGGAAGTTCATCAGGATGTCCTCGCAGGCAGCCAGGCCATCCACCCGCTCCCGCAGCCCCGCCGGCCGGTACT
>NW_009954236.1:245860-248020 GCF_000747805.2 Chaetura pelagica | reverse complement strand
TCTCCCCGGCCGGGTCCCTGTGGTAGAAGGCAGCGGCGGTGAGGACCATGGAGAGGTCGTTGGTCCACTTGGAAGTGTAACCCCAGCGCCTCTGCTCGGGGTCCCAGAAGTGGCTCCGCTCGGGGAAGCCCACGATGCGCTCGGGGAAGCTGCGCCAGACCACGAAGGCAAAATCCACCTGGCGTGGGACAGGGGACAGTGTCACTGGGCTGCAGGGACCCGTGGGAGGCAGCCCATGGCCACCCCTGCCTTCCCCAGAGGTGTGTCTGGGGACAGTGGGCACAACTCCCTGCCAGCCCCATGGCGACCACTGAGCCTCCTTCTTGGCTCAGCACAGGGCTTGCCCCAGCTCCATGGGGCTGGGATCATGGTGCCCACGGTCTCACCTCGCTGGTGGAGAGGCTGCTGTCCTCATCCAGGCTCAGCACAGCGTCCGTCTGGATGGCCGCGTAGGGGAAGAAGCGGTCGCTGAGCTACAGGGGTGGGTGGGGGATAGAAAATCAGGTTGGGATTTGCCACGGGGTTGGGTGCCCCAGCTCCCTGCCTGCATCCCAGCTCCTCTCACCTTCCCTCTGCCCTGGATGATGGTCAGAGGCACGGTGGTCTGGGGCCATCTCCCACTTGGTGGTGGTGGCTTCTCACAGCTCCACAGCACCAGGATCTGCAGGAGGGCAGGACCAGCGTGTCCAGGGAGGCCTGGCTGGGCTGCCCCATCCCCAGGGTACATTGTTCACAGGGTGGCCAGAGCTGCTGCCCCCTCAAACCCCATAGCAGGACCTGCTCCAGCCCAGCTCACCCCAAAACCATCTCATGGTAGTTTGGACCACAACAAACCCACGGGTGATCCCCCCTGCACAGTGGACTCATCTCCCCCACCTGGGCACAATACTGGGATGCAGAGACAGCCTGGATGAGCCTGAGGATGGGCTGGGAGGGGGATCCCACCGGGGAAACAGCCTGGATTAAAGCTGTGAACTTCTCAGAGGGGCTGGAGCCTGGAAAAGCAGAGGGACAGGGTAAGTGTTGTGGCATGCGCTGAGTTTGCCGTGCTCAGCCAGGGGACAGGGGTCCTACCGAGCTGCAGGTAGTAGAAGGGAAAGTCCCCGGGGTGGGTGGAGAACTCGGGCAGGACCAGGAGCCCCCCGGGCAGCGTGTTCCAGAGGAAGCGGGAGCGGTGCGGGAACAGCCGGTCCTTGATGATCTGCCAGAGGCCGAGGAGATGCTCTCAGCGCCCTCCAGCCGTGAGCCCGGGGGCTGGGGGAGTATCGGGGGCTGGGGAGGGTCGGGGGGTGCTCACCTCCAGCGTGGTGTGCACGATCTTGTCGACAGAGGAGAAGTAAGCGTCCCACAGGAACTGGGTCTGCTGCTGGAAAGCCAGCACGCGCTCCGGGGGGATGCAGCGGACGATGGAGGGGATCTGTGTTGGGGGGAGCTGGGTTCTCACCTTGTCCCCCCCCTGGCAGGGCTGCCTTGCCTCCCTGACTGCAATGCCATCCCAAGGGACACCCCCTGGCCAAGGATACTGTGCCACTTCCCTCTCCCTGGAGCAGGATCTGCCCCAGGACCCCACATGGGCTTTGGATCCGGGGAAACGCTCAGCACCCCTCCCGGGACAGATGATGCTCTCAGGGCTGCAGCTGGGATGGGACCCCTCCCGACTTCAGGCTGGATGAGAGGTTGCATCCACCCACGGGAGGGAAGTTTCACAGCCCTGGTGCTGTTCCCCAAGGTGGTAGAACCCGGGGAGGGGGTCTGTGTGCCCGGGGCGGGGGGGGGGGGGAGGATGTGCCCACTGTACCTGCAGCAGCAGCCTCTCGTTGCCCAGCACAGCAGCTTTGCCCCAGTCAATGGCCTCGGCGAAGGGCAGCTCCCAACCATCACTGAGCAGCACCGGGATGCAGGCAGCCTGGGGAGGGACCCCCACACAGCCTGGGATGGAGCCCCTGCGCCCCGGGGTGAGGGTCTCCCTGTCCACTGGCCCCCCTCCCACCCTACCTCATACCTGCAGTGCCTCCAGGAAGCGGAAGGAGCCCAAGCGCCGGCCCCGGGGAACGATGCAGAAGGTGGAATTGTGCAGCAGCTCCTGGTAGTCAAACCTGGGGTGGGACATGATTGGGGGGGTGGGAGGGGACTTGTCAGGCACAGCCCACCCCCCCAATC
>NW_009954236.1:244253-244598 GCF_000747805.2 Chaetura pelagica | reverse complement strand
CGTTGCCCAGCACAGCAGCTTTGCCCCAGTCAATGGCCTCGGCGAAGGGCAGCTCCCAACCATCACTGAGCAGCACCGGGATGCAGGCAGCCTGGGGAGGGACCCCCACACAGGCTGGGATGGAGCCCCTGCACCCCGGGGTGAGGGTCTCCCTGTCCACTGGCCCCCCTCCCACCCTACCTCATACCTGCAGTGCCTCCAGGAAGCGGAAGGAGCCCAAGCGCCGGCCCCGGGGAACGATGCAGAAGGTGGAATTGTGCAGCAGCTCCTGGTAGTCAAACCTGGGGTGGGACATGATTGGGGGGGTGGGAGGGGACTTGTCAGGCACAGCCCACCCCCCCAATC
>NW_009954236.1:243370-244202 GCF_000747805.2 Chaetura pelagica | reverse complement strand
CCAAAGTCAGCGCAAAGGGGGGGGGGGGGGGTCAGGATAGGACACCAGTGCCCTTCAAATTCATTACCCAGCTCCCTCCACCCTCCTGTAGTGAAACACAATGCAAAGGCAGCACCCAAACCCCTGGGCCCGAAACTGCAGCAACTGCTCTGCCGTGCCCAGACTTGCCGGGCAGGACCGGCCCTGCCTGCTCTGGCAGCAGCTCTGTGGGGGCAGAGGGTGGGCAATGAGCCCCCTCCCTGGGCCGTGGGGTAATGAAAGGCCCTTCTGTGTGGCCAGGGGGGAGAGGCTCTTCCGCCGCCGGGTCCCTGCCACCGCGCTGGAAAATCCAATATTGACATTAGTTTGGGACAGACCCCGTCTGTTCCTGCCTGCGGGAAGGGAGGGACCAGGCAGCCAGGTCCTGGATGGGATGGAGGGGACAAGAGTGGCCCAGCCCAGGGGGGCTGTGAGGCCAAAGGGCTGCTTGAAATGGGGGGAAGGGTCTCCCTGCGGTGTGGGCGTGGGGCTGGTGCCAGCCTGGGGGCTAAGGACATGTCCCCTCCATGGGTGCTGGAGCACCTTGGGGCACCCCAGCACCCTGGCATGTGGGTAATCAGCCCAAACACCAAGGTGCAAAGTTTTAAGAGCCAACCCCACCTCTGGAGGAGCCATCCTGGGTGCCAATAACCCCACCAGTGAGCCCTGACTCCTTAACTCCCCAGCTGTTGGCCAAGCAACCGACCAGCTGGAGGGGCAAGGGCAGCTCAGACAGAGCTCAGACCCCCCCAAGAAACCACAGCAGCAACAATCCCATTCCCTGGGGACACCCCCTCTACTACCCACTCCTCGG
>NW_009954236.1:241607-243323 GCF_000747805.2 Chaetura pelagica | reverse complement strand
CCGGCCGGGCTGCGGGGCCAAAACCTCCCGATGGAAACACTTTGCTCCTGACGTGCTGCGGTTTCCGGGTAATCACGCCGTCAGGGCTTCCTTGTTTTGTTAGGAGCCGGGATGGGCGCCCACCACGCTCCCTCTGCCCGGCCCCTCCACGGCTCCAGCTGGGCACGGTGCCACCGAGGGACCCGCTGGCTCCAGAAGAGCCTTTTCCCAACCCGGTTTGGTTGCTTCCAAGCCGGGGCAGCCCGCAGTGGGGCCGACCTGCCAGGCTGCTACAAGGCACCCTTTGTCCGGGCACAGAACTGGATCATTTTAGACAGCCCCAGGGGTGTGAGGAGGGTGATGGAGCCCCTGGCGAGGCCTTCCTCTGCCCCCCATGCTGCCCTCCCCAGTGCACCAGGGGAACGGGGACATCCCCAATGCACCAGGAGAACAGGGATGTCCCCAGTGCACCAAGCAAAGGGGCAGCTGGGGTCTCACTTTGCCACCTGCAATGTGTGCCCTCCTTGCTGGCCTATCCCCATCATCACTCTGCCACTGTCCCAGCTCTGGGTCTGAGGAATCTTCTCCCAGGGCAGAAGGACATAAATCCCCTGTGTGATGTTGGGCAGAGCTAGTCCAGCACAATGTTGTTTTTTTCCTGGGTGTCCCACAGGGACAAGTGGGATGGCTCTGGGTCACATGTGAGCACACTGCCCTGTGCCACATGTGCCCTGTCTATCTGCCACCTAAAGCCACCCTGGGCGAAGTGTAAATCTCCCTGTACTTGCCAACAGCATTAAGGGATTACTTGGGCTGGTGGGAGTGGGATCTCCTGTCCCACCACCCCTTGGCACCATGCAGGGTTGACCTTGGGACCCCATCCACCAGCCCACAGCATCTCCCACCATACTACAATGTCCCATCCCCAAAAAGGCTCCTCCACAGGGGCTGACCCTGCTGGGCTGGTGGCACTGACCAGTGGGGCCCCATGGTGCCCAAGCTGCTCCAAAGCCTCAGTTAATCCCACTCCCTGCAGCACTCGGGCTCCACTTTTACCTCCCAGCACCTCCTAAGACGCTTTGAGGATGATGCCCAATGTGGCCTCTCCCCATCTGTCTCCAGCTGGGTGGCTGCAGGGTGTCCCCCAGGCAGGGGATGGAGACCTGGCCCATCACTGGTGGGACGGGGTCTGTACCCACCAATCCTGGACCTGACAGCTGGTGACAGATCCCAAGCAGCAGGATGGGGAGGTGAGGAGCTCCCGAGGATCATGGAGCCCCTCAAACTCATGGAACTTTGTTCCCCCCAAGATCCATCCCACTGCTGCCACTATCCCCATTTGTGAGAGGGGACTCAGGAGAACCCCACCATGTCTGGGTGAGCTCAGGGTTGCCCACACACCAGGATGCCCAAGGACCCACCAGTTTTGTGAGATTTTCAGTGGAGCCAGTGGTGGTTGGAGTTGGGGGGGGGGATGTTTTGGGCTCATCTCCAAGAGAAACATTTATGTTAGAGGAGGGCAGGAGGGGGAGGGCAGAAGAAAAGCATCATTCATCAGTGTTAGGAAAAAGGGGAACGGTATTAGAGGCAGCTGCAGCAATTGTAGCTCAGAGCTGTTCTCACCAGATTACTCCAACTTTAACACAGAGCAGAAAAGCCCTCAACAATCAGCTCCTCACTCCCCACCACGGAAACAAAACCCTCACCAACTTCTGGAGAACCCAGAACTTCCCCCTC
>NW_009954236.1:240604-241345 GCF_000747805.2 Chaetura pelagica | reverse complement strand
CCCACATCCGCAGGTCCAGCAGCTGGGCATGGCTGCCCCCCCAAAAGGGACAGGGATGTTTGTGGGGTGCCCTCCCAGACCCCCTTTTCCCAACTCATCTCCGACTCACTTTTCGTAGTCGACGTTATCCTTGTCGCAGCGCGTGTCCTTGTGCTTCTCCCAGTCCTTGCCGTGCTTGCAGGTGGTGAGGGAGATGATGTCCTTCCCGTTGTGGATGTGGTGCAGGGCGTTCCTGGTGCCGGAGCCGATGCCCGTCAGGTACCTCTTCCCCTTGAACACCAACAAATATTTCTTTTTTGGGGGGATGGAGTCCTGATACAGCCACCCCCTCTCCCCACCGCGCTGCGGGTGGTCCTTGGAGAAGAGAGGGATGGAGACATCAAAGCCAGGCCTGAAGTTCTCCGTGTAGAAGCTGGCTTTGGCCAGGATGGCCTGGCCAATGTCAAAGCCCAGATCCTCGGTGTAATTGGGCCAAGTCCCTGAGTAGAGGTTGAAGATGAGGTGATTCCGACCACCGTTCCAGAGTGGGAAACTACGGATTTTCTCATCAACGTGACGGACGTATTGACCAGAGAGGTGGTCACGGTCCAGCGTGTCGATGCTGAGGATGAAGAGGCAGGCTTCCTGGGGGTCCGGGGTGTAGTAGCGAGAGCGTTCGATGGAGGTGAGGATTTTGTCATAACTCTCTGAGAGGGGCTCGTCCCTCTCCCGGGGGTAGGCGAAGACTTTGAAGCCATTCTG
>NW_009954236.1:239893-240439 GCF_000747805.2 Chaetura pelagica | reverse complement strand
CAGCCCCGCGCGCGCCCCCCCGCCGCTCCCGGGGCGATGGCGGGGAGGGGTCCCCATGGCTCTGCAGCTCCTGGGGGTCTGCAAAGCTTTTGAGGAGGGACCGATCAATCCAGCGGGGCCAGTTCCCCCGGGCTTCCCCTTTCCTGCCAGGAAAGAGGGCGAAACGGCGCAGCTGGTCTCCGAAGAAGAAGAAAAGCAGGAGCCAAGAGGCAAGGAAAGTCAGGAAAAGGTATTTCTTCCTGGTCTGCATAGGTTCATGTGTGACCCCAGCTCCTCATCGGGCTCGGACGGGTGTCGGAGTCCGGTCAAAAGGTCGATGTCCCAAACCTGAAGCGGGCAGTGGGACGGCTCCCAGCTCCCAGGTACTGTCCCTTGCAGCTTGTGGGAGCGTGGATGGACCCCCCCGGTGCTCCCCCTGTCCCCTCCGACCAGAGCAGCGCTGGCTTTTCAGGGTCGTCCCTCCCTGCAGAGCTCGGTGCCGGGGCGTCCCGCTCCCTTCCCTCCGGCGCAGCCTCTACTTCGCCGGGCCCCCGCGCCGCGACAATG
>NW_009954236.1:235144-236643 GCF_000747805.2 Chaetura pelagica | reverse complement strand
GGCAACGGTATTAGAGGCAGCTGCAGCAATTGTAGCTCAGAGCTGTTCTCACCAGATTACTCCAACTTTAACACAGAGCAGAAAAGCCCTCAACAATCAGCTCCTCACTCCCCACCACGGAAACAAAACCCTCACCAACTTCTGGAGAACCCAGAACTTCCCCCTCTCCCCACATCCGCAGCTCCAGCCACCGGACGGGCATGGCTGCCCCCCCAAAAGGGACAGGGATGTTTGTGGGGTGCCCTCCCAGACCCCCTTTTCCCAACTCATCTCCGACTCACTTTTCGTAGTCGACGTTATCCTTGTCGCAGCGCGTGTCCTTGTGCTTCTCCCAGTCCTTGCCGTGCTTGCAGGTGGTGAGGGAGATGATGTCCTTCCCGTTGTGGATGTGGTGCAGGGCGTTCCTGGTGCCGGAGCCGATGCCCGTCAGGTACCTCTTCCCCTTGAACACCAACAAATATTTCTTTTTTGGGGGGATGGAGTCCTGATACAGCCACCCCCTCTCCCCACCGCGCTGCGGGTGGTCCTTGGAGAAGAGAGGGATGGAGACATCAAAGCCAGGCCTGAAGTTCTCCGTGTAGAAGCTGGCTTTGGCCAGGATGGCCTGGCCAATGTCAAAGCCCAGATCCTCGGTGTAATTGGGCCAAGTCCCTGAGTAGAGGTTGAAGATGAGGTGATTCCGACCACCGTTCCAGAGTGGGAAACTACGGATTTTCTCATCAACGTGACGGACGTATTGACCAGAGAGGTGGTCACGGTCCAGCGTGTCGATGCTGAGGATGAAGAGGCAGGCTTCCTGGGGGTCCGGGGTGTAGTAGCGAGAGCGTTCGATGGAGGTGAGGATTTTGTCATAACTCTCTGAGAGGGGCTCGTCCCTCTCCCGGGGGTAGGCGAAGACTTTGAAGCCATTCTGCTCACACCTGGAGAAGTCAAAGCAGGTTTCCATCCGGCATCTGCTGCTCTTGTAGACGCTCAGCCGGGCCGCCCGCCGCTCCCGGGGCGATGGCGGGGAGGGGTCCCCATGGCTCTGCAGCTCCTGGGGGTCTGCAAAGCTTTTGAGGAGGGACCGATCAATCCAGCGGGGCCAGTTCCCCCGGGCTTCCCCTTTCCTGCCAGGAAAGAGGGCGAAACGGCGCAGCTGGTCTCCGAAGAAGAAGAAAAGCAGGAGCCAAGAGGCAAGGAAAGTCAGGAAAAGGTATTTCTTCCTGGTCTGCATAGGTTCATGTGTGACCCCAGCTCCTCATCGGGCTCGGACGGGTGTCGGAGTCCGGTCAAAAGGTCGATGTCCCAAACCTGAAGCGGGCAGTGGGACGGCTCCCAGCTCCCAGGTACTGTCCCTTGCAGCTTGTGGGAGCGTGGATGGACCCCCCCGGTGCTCCCCCTGTCCCCTCCGACCAGAGCAGCGCTGGCTTTTCAGGGTCGTCCCTCCCTGCAGAGCTCGGTGCCGGGGCGTCCCGCTCCCTTCCCTCCGGCGCAGCCTCTACTTCGCCGGGCCCCCG
>NW_009954236.1:224592-232187 GCF_000747805.2 Chaetura pelagica | reverse complement strand
GGAAGCTGGAGGGGGGCGCTTGGGCTGGGGGGGAACCAGGAACTCTTGGGGAGCAGTCGGAGCAGCGAGGGTCACTGGGGGATATGGGGGGAGCACTGGGGGCAGCGGGAAGGGCTTTGGGAACCGTCCCTGGGAAGGACTGGGATCAGCAGTTCAAGTGGGGGTTACTGGGAAGTGTAGTTCAGCTGGGATTACTGGGAAGTGTAGTCCCAGGATCCAGCGCTTACTGGGAGGTGTAGTCCCAGGATCCAGCGCTTACTGGGAGGGGTAGTCCCTAGTCCAGGGCCATGCTGGGAGTTGTGGTTCCCCAGCCCCGGGGGCAGCTATAGTCCTGCCCTGGGGGGGTTCGGGGCTCTGTCCCATCATGTCCTCAATGGCCATGTCAGCCCCTGGCTCCCATGTCCCCTGGGCTCCCCCCTGCCTGGCCCAGCTGCCTCTCCCAGCCCTCAGCACCCCGGGGTGCAGGGGAGGAGGGTGATGGGGACACCCACCCTGCAGCAGGGGTGGCCATGGGGCCCCCACCTGCCCTGTCGAGCACCCACCAGCCCTCAGCCCCACCATCCTGATCCAGCAGAGAAAGCACGGGGGTCCCCCAGGCAGGGACACGGTCACTGACCCCGTGTCTCCACGTAGGCTCAGCTGTGGCAGCATGGGGGGGACACAGTCACTGGCGCTGCCCCAGGGGAAGGGACCTCACCAGGTGGGCTGCACAGATGTCATGGTGGGCCACACGCAGCAGGTATGGATGGGGACAGTGATGGGGGGACCCTATGGTGGCCTGGTGAGACTTCACAGGGGCCGATGAGAAAGATGGAGACAAACTTTTTAGCAGGACCTGTCGGTGGCAGGACAAGGGGTGACGGTTTTAAGCTGAAAGAGGGGAGACTTGGATCAGATATGAGGGTGGTGAAACACTGGCCCAGGTTGTCCAGAGAGGTGGTAGATGCCCCACATTCAAGGCCAGGTTGGACAGGGCTCTGAACACCATAATCAAGTTGAAGATGTCCCTGTTTAAAGGTCCCTTCTGTGATTCCATGATTCCATGGGGACAGGCAGAAGGACAAGCTCCCATGCCCAGCCGGGTTCTGCAAGGGCTGAGCTCTCTGAGGACATGGCCACTGTGCTCTGTGCTGTCCCCACCACGTCCCCCTTTCCCCTCTCTCCCCCAGGGGCTGTTCCTCCGGCTCTTCTACCCCTGCCTGCCCCGGGCAGGGGCTGAGCAGCCTCTCTGGATCCCACGTTACCAGTACTGCTGTGGGCTGGCCGATGTCACCCACCACAGCCGGCACTGGTGTGCGCCCCTGCTCAGCATCGCCATCGGTAAGGGAGTGGGGGGCACCCCATCCCCCTTCCTGGGTGCTCCCCCATTCTTTAGGGACCCACTCCTTTAGTGTTTGAGGCTGCCAAGCCCATCCCCCTGTGCTCAGGGTGCTACAGGCAGGGATGGAGCCAAGCAGGGACCGCCCCTGTGGCAGGCGCAGCCGCCACGCAGTCCCCCATGTCCCCGGGGGGGGGGTTTCTCTTCCCTGCAGGCTCCTGCCGAGTGCCAGTGAGCTGGAATGGGCCTTTCAAGCCCTGCAGCAGCGGGTACCCACTGATCATCTTCTCCCATGGCCTGGGAGCCTTTCGGTAGGATGAGCCCCAAGTGGGACAGGGCGTGCTGAGCCCCTGCTCAGGGCCAGAGCCAGGATGGGGACACGGGTGTCCTGACCCCACCGTGCTCCCCTGGTGGGGGAGCCTGCCTCGTGCTGGCAGCACAGCCCTGACCCCGCTCCCCCTGGGCAGGACCCTCTACTCCTCAATCTGCTCGGAGCTGGTGTCCTGGGGCTTCGTGGTGGCAGCGCTGGAGCACAGGTGGGTGTCCTGGTTCCCCCCCCACGAATCGGGCAGTCAGGATGGGGCTGGCAGGGCTCTGCACCCTGGGGAGCTGCTGGTGCCCCCTGTGACGTGGCTGCCTGCCCTCCTGCCTCTGCAGGGACCACTCTGCCTCCGCGACGTATTTCTGCACGGCAGAGGCTGGGAGAGAGGAGTGGATCCCCTACCAGCAGGTGCCCCAGGGACAGAAGGAGTTTTACTTCCGAAAAAAGCAGGTACCAGGGTGGAGGGGGTTAAGGGTGGGCAAGCCTAGGAGGTGTGAAATCCCTCCTGCAAGCTGAGCTGGCCCCTCCATCCCTGGGGTCTTCATCTCCTGGCCTTCCCAAACCTGTACTGCTGGGGCTGAGCTTTCTCCTTGCAAGCTGAGAAAAATCTGTTCAGCCTGTTTATCTCTGTTTTCATGGGGTTTGTCCAGCTCCAGCTGGCCCTGGCAGGAGCCAGGCTGGGCTCTGCTACATCTCTGGGTACTTGAATGTCACCCAGAACAGACTTTCTGCCCAGCCCAGGCTCCAGACCAACTGCTGGGTTTGTTCACACTCTGATTTTTGTTTCTCTGGGATTATCCCCAACAGCTGCTTGTTGGGGAGCAGGGAGGTTTCCTGCTGAGCCAGCTTCCTTCCTGCTCATTTCTGCCTCATTTAAAAGGACAACATCCAGTTGAGATTTGCTGGAGAAAAACTCTCTAGGAAACTTAGTGGTTGGAGGTGCTTTTGGCAGTTGTGAATCACCTCCCAGCCTCTTATTTTTGTGTCTGCTCTGTCCTACCTTGCACAAACGAGGGAACAGTTTTCCTCTTGAGATGAACCCATGAACATAAACGTTGAGGATTAAGGAGAAATCAATCACAAACAGAGAGAAAGGTTGTGCCTGAGCACTATGGTTTTAGAGGGATGAGAATGGGGGGGTACTGGGGGAAGAATCTGGCCACAAACTTGTGGGGTGGAGAAGCTGGGTTAACTGGGGAAGGGGGAACTCTTGCTCCCAGGTGCATCAGAGAGCTGAGGAATGTGTGCGAGCGCTCCGGCTCTTCCAGGACATCAGCAGTGGTAAATCTGTCCCCAACGTCCTTCACCAGGACTTTGAGCTCTCCGTGCTGAAGGTACCTGGGTGTGTCTGTGCTGAAGGACCAGCCCAGGGGATTGTTGGGTTGCTTGGGGGGGTCTGGGTGCCCTTTTGCTGGCAGGATCAGTCCTTGTGGTGTGAGGTTTGTCCTCCTGGGACAAGCAGGGTCTGTGCAGATCTGCAGCTCTTGGCTTCTTGGTGCTCTCCTGTCCTGGAGAAGCCAGATCCCATGGCACCCATGGTGATCAACAGGTGCCCCTTGCAGAGGGTAGAGCAGTGGGGCCTCTTCCCTTGGCTTTTCCTTCCCTAATTAGGGAATGTCTGCAGCAAGGTTTGGGCACAGGCTCCTCAGCCTTCTCCTTTTTGCAGGACAGTGTTGATCTGAGCAAAGTTGCTGTCATGGGCCATTCCTTTGGGGGGGTGACAGCCGTGCTGGCCTTGGTGAAAGAGCCCAGCTTCAGGTAAGCCACAGCAGGGACCAGGAGCCATGGGAAGCTCCAGGGATGTGTGGCTCATCCCAATGGGAAGGGAGGCATGGGCAGCAGCACTGGGTGTCCATCCTGCTGCAGCTGCGCGGTGGCTCTCGATGCCTGGATGTTCCCCCTGGAGAATTCACTGTACCCAGAAGTGCCCAAGCCCGTGCTTTTCATCAACACGGAGGAATTCCAGACGCCAGAAAGTGTTGCCAAAATGAAGAGGCTGAGCTCCAGAAACAGCCAGACGAAGATTATAACCATCCTGTGAGTCAGGGGCAGAGGGCACCCACCCATCAGGACCCTCCTGGGAGCACCTTCGAGCTGTGTCCCAGCAGGAGGACCTGTCCCCAGCTCCCACCTGAAGAAGATTCCTTCCCTGTCCCAGGGGGTCGGTTCATCAAAGCCAGACAGACTTCACCTTTCTCACTGGGAAGCTCATCAGCCGTGTCTTCAGAGCAAGAGGAACCCTTGACCCCCACAAGGCTCTGGACATCACCAGCCGGGCGGCTCTGGCCTTCCTGCAGCGGCACCTCCGTATGGCCCGGGGGGGAGGGCACCTTGGCACCTTAGACACTGGGAGGAAATTCTTTGGCTCTGAGGGTGGGGAGAGCCTGGCCCAGGTTGCCCAGGGAAGCTGTGGCTGCCCCATCCCTGGCAGTGTTGAAGGGCAGGTTGGATGGGGCTTGGAGCAGCCTGGGCTGGTGGGAGGTGTCCCTGCCCATGCAGGGGGTGGGACTGGAGGATCTTTAAGTTCCTTCCAACCCAAACCATCCCATGATTCTGTGACTGGCCAGGGGCTGGGGGGGCACAAGAGCTTCCCTGCTTGTGAGGAGGGGCTTGGGTTTGGTGCTTCTCATCCCCTTGCACAAAGCAAAGGGGTCTGGTGGCTGCTCCTTCTTTATGCCTGGAACTGGGCAGATCGTCACTGTAGTAACCCTGTCACCATCTCTGCTCCAAGCAGACCTGGAAGAGGAGTTCAATCAATGGGACAACCTCCTGGAAGGCATCGGAGACTCGGTTGTTCCGGAAGCACCGTTCTGCCGCTCCAACCTGTAGCCTGCTCCGAGCCCACTGGTGGGAGATGGATACTGGGAATGCCACTGCTTCTGGGCTGAAATGAGCCAAGGAGGGCAGGATGACCCCTGGGGAGAGCAGAATCATAGCAGGTCCACCAGTGCAGGATGTCTGGGATGCTCAGTGACAGTGCCAGGAGAGCCCATCCTGCCTGTTGTGGGGGCTGTGGGGCTAAGGGAATAAAATCCCTGGGGACCAAGGTCTGAGTTGGCTGTCACTTGGGCCCTGGGTGACACCCTTCCTGCACCCAGGGGGTAGGTGGGCATCAACCCCTCGCTGGGCCTGGCTGGATCTGCTGCAGCTGGGGCACATCTGGCAGGGGCGGGGTCATTTGCTGTGGGCTGGGGGTTGTTCATGGCCAAAAGAACCAGTGCAAAGAGGTGCAGCATCTGGGCTCCGAGCACAGTGGGAATGAAAAACCTCATCATCCTGGAAAGCTGTTGGTGACCCCACGCCTAAAGTCTGGGGGGAGAAAAAAGAAAGATGGTGGTTTTCATCAAGGGACTGGCTGGTCAGTGTCTCCGAGCAGCCCAGCAGTGCAGGGATGTGAAATGGGGACTGGGATCAGCCCCAGGAACAGCAGGAGAACATCCCAGCCTGGTTCTGCAGCAGGAAGAGCAGCAGTGCTGCCCGCAGCCCCCACAGGAACAGGCTGGCTTGGGAATGAAGGGCTTTGGAAGCACCAACAGCCCATTCCTGGATAACAACCGGGGGGGCAGAGCTGGAGCTGCTTTTTAAGGGGGCTCCAATCCTCAGCCATCTCGAGGAAGGGCTGAAGCTGGTGGAACTGCCTGGATTTATCCACTGGAGACCCTCCTGGCTGGCACTGCAGTGGGAGAGGCGGCCGCAATTCTGGACACGCCAGCTCAGCAGCTGCTGGGAACGTCCAGGCTCCTGCCACACCATCTGCTCCCACATTGTCCCTTCTACCACCGGAGCCATGGTCCTGCTGGGGGACAGGAGTGGCAGCCCTGGCTTGGCTTCAGCTCCTGCCCTTGGGGGGGTTTGGGTGGCACGTGCTGTTCCTCAGCAAGTGGCAGCAGGTGACACGGGTGCCAGCAAAGCCCTTCTCCCAGGGGAAGAAAGGGGAACGGAAAAGCAGCATCTCATGCTGAGTTGTTTGTGTCACCATGATGGCCACGTCCTCTCCTCACTGGTGGCCTCTGACCCCTCCAGCTGAGGGTGAATCCTGGGGTTAAGGAAGCTCTGGGATGGCCTCGGGGGAAGGTGCAGCAGCAGAGAGGACATCTTTTAGTGTCTCCTGCACTCTCCAGTGACACAAAGGGCTGATGTGAACAGAACCACAAGGCTCTGGTGCTTTTGAGGCTTCTAGGTGTATTTTTTTTTTTAATTGTTTTACACCTAAACCACCATTTCTAGCCCCAGGAGCTGGCTGGGGTGGGACAACCCAGGGAGCCTCAGGACTGCTCTGCTGAGATGCTGAGGGTGGGTGTGGGGACATTCAAGGTGAATGTGTGAGATGGGTGAGCCAGGGAGGGCACAGACAGAGCCCGTCAGGTCCTGTGTTCACAGAGAGAGAGACAGTGGTTGGTGCAGAAATCAAATCCCATTTTCCTCCTCAAATTAGAGCAGCCAGGGATCTGTGCTGCCAGCTCCAGGGGAGCAGCCAGGTCCACAGCACAGCTGAGGCAGGCTATAAATTCTGCAAGGCTCTTATGTAAAGGCTTTCAGGAAGGGGTGGCAGAAACCACCGTGCTCAGAGGGTGACTCTGACATTCTTAACCCTTTGGTTCACAGAAAGCTGCTTATTCCCATGCCCGTGGGGCTGGGGGAGCAGGGGAGTGGGCAGATGTCCTGCCTGGCCCTGCATCCCTTTCCTCCCCACTCCAGAGCCAGCCTCTGTGCCCAGGACCATGTTTCCAATTGTCTTTGTGGCTCTGGGGGCAAAATCCCACCAGAAGAGAGTTCAAAAAAGCCCTGGGGACACTCAGACAGGGCAGACACCCTCTTTCCTCTGCTCCATCGGCCTCTCTTTGCTCTTGGTGGGATGTACAGCTATAGGTAGGAGCATTTTTCTCTCTGAGCATTTTTCTCCTTCACTGACTCTCTGCTGCTTTAAAATCCAGCCTGGAGCCACCTCTTCAGTCAGATTCCCCTTCCAAGCAGCACTTTCTACCCAAAGCCCATTACAAGCTCCAGACTTGAGGCCGTGCACAAAAGATGCAGCACGAATCCCCTGCTGGAGCAGGGAGGAGGGAAGGTGTTGTCCCTGGATCCCAGCTTCCTTGGGTTGCTTTGCCCAAGAGGGTGGGAGAGAAAGGTTTCAGAGCCACAAATCCCCTGTGTTTTATCCAGGGCATGGGAAGGAAACCTTGACTTCCTTACCTGGGGGGGGGGTTGGCACCTGGGGAATCCACCAGCCCTGCCCTGGAGGTTTGTGTCCTGGAAAGGGTTCCCCTCCAACCAAGTGTTGCAATGTGTCCAAGCTGATTTCATATTCCAACTGGTGGCTTTCTAAATAAATAAATAAATAAACAATCACATAAATAAATAAATAAAAACGGCTGCCCATTGATATTCCCCTCACAGCTGGGCTTGCAGCGTGCCCAGGGCTGGGAATGGCCACATTCCTCTTATCTCCACACAGCAACCTCCTCTCTCCCACCGCCTGCAGCTGCAGAGCTTTTCCCCCCTCTCCGAGCTCTGAAAAGCCCCGTCTGGGAGCTCTTGGTAATTTCGAGCTGAGATTCTTCTTCTCAGCCTCCCCACCCCCAGCTCCGTCCTGCCTGCAGCTCCATCCCTCCTGGGAAGCCCCTTCCAGCCGGCAGATCCCTCCCCATCCCACCCAACATGCAGGCAGCAAAGTGGAGTCACCAGCTCCTGCTGCAGCGTTTGCTGCTGCTGCTGCTGCTGCTAAAAAAAAAAAAAAGCCCACACCACCCTCATTTACTCCATCGAAGCTTCCCCCTCGATTTAATTAATGCAAATTGAGACATGTGTTAAAACCTCCTTGTAATTACCGTTACAGTTACTGGCGCGGTTTGGGTTTTGTTGTGTTGTTTTTGGGGTGTGTGTGTGTTGTTTTTTTTTCCCTTCTTGTGTCTTGAAGGGAAAAACAAAAGGCCTGGATTCCTAAGCTGAGCCCAG
>NW_009954236.1:215321-224370 GCF_000747805.2 Chaetura pelagica | reverse complement strand
TGCTGTCTATCTAAATAAATAAATAAATAAACAATCACATAAATAAATAAATAAAAACGGCTGCCCATTGATATTCCCCTCACAGCTGGGCTTGCAGCGTGCCCAGGGCTGGGAATGGCCACATTCCTCTTATCTCCACACAGCAACCTCCTCTCTCCCACCGCCTGCAGCTGCAGAGCTTTTCCCCCCTCTCCGAGCTCTGAAAAGCCCCGTCTGGGAGCTCTTGGTAATTTCGAGCTGAGATTCTTCTTCTCAGCCTCCCCACCCCCAGCTCCGTCCTGCCTGCAGCTCCATCCCTCCTGGGAAGCCCCTTCCAGCCGGCAGATCCCTCCCCATCCCACCCAACATGCAGGCAGCAAAGTGGAGTCACCAGCTCCTGCTGCAGCGTTTGCTGCTGCTGCTGCTGCTGCTCAGGAAAAAAAAAAGCCCACACCACCCTCATTTACTCCATCGAAGCTTCCCCCTCGATTTAATTAATGCAAATTGAGACATGTGTTAAAACCTCCTTGTAATTACCGTTACAGTTACTGGCGCGGAATGGGTTTTGTTGTGTTGTTTTTGGGGTGGGTGTGTGTGTATTGTTTTTTTTTCCCTTCTTGTGTCTTGAAGGGAAAAACAAAAGGCCTGGATTCCTAAGCTGAGCCCAGTGAGAACCACTCGAGCTCTGGTTGAGGAGCTCGGTGTCCAGCTGAGCTACCAGCCCCACAGACCAGCACGGGCACAGTGCTGACCCTGCTCCTAACCCACACCTGGGCAGGATTCTTTAGGTTCCTTCAGCTGGTGAGTACACACTTCTTTTTATGTTGCCTTTTCCCCTCCCCCTATTGGCAAATCAAACCTTTTGTCTCTGGGTGGAATCTCGGAGGAGAAATCAATTCACCTCCGAAGTGAATTGTTCCCATCGAACATGTTGGCTTCCAGGCTGCCTTGAGCTGAGAACCCTGCATGCTCACTGTCAGGAGGGATTCAGCTCCACTTTGTCATCTTCCCAAGCACCAGCTCCTGCCATGCTGGGTGGGCAGGATCCAGCAGGGTCAGGATCCTTGGGATCATGCTGGGTGGCTTCGAGGTCCAACTGGGCTGCAGGCACGAGGCTTGGGGAGCTCCTTGGCCTCCAAAATACAAAGCTGTGGGCCTAGAGGGCTTCTGGTCTCTCACCAGCAGCATCAAAGGTATTTTGAGGGCAGAACTGGGATTTTTGCACAGTTTTCCCTCTGCAGAAGAAGCGCCATTCCAGGCTGGAGTGATCTCTTGCTGGGTGGCTTCGAGGTCCAACTGGGCTGCAGGCACGAGGCTTGGGGAGCTCCTTGGCCTCCAAAATACAAAGCTGTGGGCCTAGAGGGCTTCTGGTCTCTCACCAGCAGCATCAAAGGTATTTTGAGGGCAGAACTGGGATTTTTGCACAGTTTTCCCTCTGCAGAAGAAGCGCCATTCCAGGCTGGAGTGATCTCTTGCTGACCCTAGTGATGATTCCTGAATAAACAGGGGGGGGGGGGGAAAGACTGGTGGGAGCCTGAGCTGCTGGAGGAAGCAAAGGGCTGTGTGAGGTCTCTGTAGTTCCAGGCTACTCCAAAAAAGCCTCTGAAACAGATTGGAGGGATCAGTCTTGGGCAATATCCAGATTTCCTCCATTTCAGGAAGGACAAGCTGATCTCAGCCCTGGCTCCTGCTTTGCCCCCAGGCACGATGGTGGCTGCACAAGGTGGGGACCACAAATGTCCCACATCTCCCTTTTTAACCCTTTGGTGCACCCCTCCCCAGGGGACCAGCTTCAAGGGTGCTTCCATCTCCTGGCATCAACAGCAGCTCTTTAATGACACTCAACATGGAGGGCCTGGGTTGGGGTTTGGTTTTCTTTTTTTTTTCCTGGGGGGGGGGGGGGGGGGGGGTTTTTTTTTTTTTAATTAAAATGAAGCACTTCAGTTGGCACTTGCAACATAAATTGGCCTCTCCAGGTATTGATTTTAGCATATGGCAGCAGTTTGCTGGTTTATTGCAGGAAAGACAGAGATGTGGTTTTCCTCCTGAAAGGCTGCCTTTGTTTGCCTGTTCCCACAGCTGCAGTGGATGTGTCTGGTTTTTTTTTCTTTATATATATATATATATCTTTTTAATATATATATTTCTTTTAATATATTTACTGGTCTGGTATCAACTCAAATTAGTGGAGGGAAAAGGGATCAAGCAGCACTGTGTATATTTTAAGTGCAGGTATTGTTTCCATGCTGGTATTGCTGAACCATTCCAGGCAGGGAATGAAGAGCCAGAGGGAGTGAAGAGCCAGAGGGATGGAGCAGGAATTAACCCATTTGGATGCAGATTTGTCAGTGGAGATGGGAGGAGAACTGCTCATTGTCCTGAGAGGATCTAAAATACCAAAGCACAGATCTGGACCTTCTTGTTGGACTGAAGTGAAAAGGTGCCATAAAAACAAACAAACAAACAGCAACAAATTAAAAAAAAAAAAAAAAGCACCAGACTTGTTTTCTTGGCTCACAAATCTTGTGGGAAGCAGCATGTTTTATTCTGCCCATGGTGCCTGACAGATCTTGTCTGTTCACAGCACTAGGGATGTGGCCACAGGATAATTAGCTGTGGCTTTGGCACTGGGCAGGATCTCCTGCCTCACCTGAGCACGGGGTTGGATGCAAGGAGGGGGGATTCCTTCCAAATCCTGCCTTGGGATGGGAATTCGACCTTGTGCTGTGTGTCTGAAGGAAGACAGGCACTGGAGAATCTGCTCCCCAGGCAGCAGAGCTCTGAAAAATCAGTTAAAAAACCTGTTAATTATTTTGCTGTGCACCCGTTTTCTCAGTGAAACAGCCCTGATATCAAGTGGCCCCAGAACTCTGCACTGGCCTTTATTTTCAGATTTGCTTTTAGTGGCCACAGTCTCAGCCTGGGGGCTCATTCATCTTCTTTCTTTGACACCAGGGAAGTCGTTTTCCTTTAAGAGGATTTCCATCCCTGAACTCCTCCCATCCTGACACTTCCAAGCTACATTTTGTCTTGAAAGGGTGGGAGTATTTTTAACCATATCACGCCAGGGAAGTATTAATAGCACAATAGGCTGCTGGTAGAGCTGAATCCATATTTTAAATTCAAGGAACTAATTAGGAGCTGGGGGATAATTAGTGTTATACCCAGCTTTCCCCCCCACCCCCCCTTCATTTTCCAAGAGCCAAATGTCTTTACTGGAGTGTTCTGTGGCTGTTGAATATTTGATGGCTTCCCCATGCATCACTATTCCATGTGGTTGTCAAAATCCCACCCTCTTCTGCTCTATCCCAGCTGAAATGGCTGACTCTGACACTTCAGAAATCTAATTAGTGCATCTCCTCTTGGCTCACATGCAAAAAAAACCCCAACCCACCCCACCATCAACTCTTTCTTCGTGCTTCTGCTACCGCCGGGTGCTGCAGCAGTTATTTTTGAACCCTCAGCAGCAAGTTGTTTACCAGCTTCCATGAATAGCAAAGCTCGTGGTGCTCCATATGGGAAATGCAAATTCATGGATTTGGGTTGGGAGCAGAAAGGGAAATCAGTGAGGATGGAGAGAAATGGGCCGAGGCTCCTGGCTCAGTTGGGAGCAGGGAAGAGGGGAAGCAATCCAAGGGGATCCCTGGGCCAGCTTTCCGTGTATGTTTCTGGACTTAGGGAAGGTGGGAACCAGCATCCAGGTACATCTTAGGTTTAGCAGGTAGCTCCCAGGAGAGCACAACTGCATGTTAGTGTCTTGGAGGATCTGCTGTGAAGAAAAGAACCAGCTCTGACATGGTACCAGAAGACAACCAGCTCTGAAATGGTACCTGCTGTGGGGAGTGTCTGTGACAGCTCTTCCAGGCGTGAAGTCTCTGGGCTCTAATAATAGTTGGGCTTGTGCTGAAGCTTCTTCCTCCCTCTTGCCTCTCCCCAGCCATCTGTTTTCAAGAAACTTGTGGAATTCGTGTCGCTGAGCTCTTCTCCATATTTATCAGAGGGGCAGGGACTGGCTCACAAAGCTAAAAGCTGGGAGAGAAGACTGGTCCGAGTAGTTGGATCATGTAAAACCTTGTTTTCTCTGGACACAAAGGATGAAAAACATGCCAGGAGATCTGCCAGCTGGGTGGGAAGGGTATTCTGCTGGTCCTTTGCCCAGGGTGAATCGAAGGCAGAGCTCCATTTTTTAGGAGAAAGACCAGATCTCCTTCCACATCTATCCTGGTTGCAGCCAGGGTGAAGGTGTCCATGTGTGGGTAGCACAGCCATTACTTTGGGGTCTGTCACCATCTCACTGTGCTTTCAAGGAGAGCAAAGTGCTCCTAGGGCCTGTGTTTTTGGTTCATTAGAAACTTATATTATTTTTTTACTCTACTCAGAGCACTCATCACCACAGAACAAGGGCTTGTAGTGAGAGGACAAAGGGGGATGGATTAAAACTGGAGGAGAGGAGATTGAGGTCAGACATGAGGAGGAAATTCTTGGGTGTGAGGGTGGTGAGAGCCTGGCCCAGGTTGCCCAGGGAAGCTGTGGCTGCCCCATCCCTGGCAGTGTTGAAGGGCAGGTTGGATGGGGCTTGGAGCAACCTGGGCTGGTGGGAGGTGTCCCTGCCCATGCAGGGGGTAGGATCTAAATGATCTCTATGGTCCTTCCAACCCAAACCCTTTTATGACAGTATTTAGATAATATGCAGTACAGTCCTATGATTGCATTTGAAGAGGTAAATATGACATTTCAGGGTGATATTACTCCAATGTCAAAGCAATTAACTCATATTTTAATTTCTCTGGCTGCAGGTGCAATGACCATGTGTGGTCAGTGCTTTTACCTGTCTCATTTTATGGAGGAATTAAGTGAGTTGGAGTGAATTTCTCCAGCAAACCAAACCAGCAAAGGGAGCCAGGCACCCTGTCTGACTCAAAACAATTAAACCCTTTCAAACAAGTGCAAATTTGCTCCGAAGGGAACATTTCCTTAATGGTGTTTTCCAGCGTAAATATAGTATCAACCTAAACACCCCCAAGTAAACAAGTATCAGTTACCTTCAACATTTCTTGCCCATCGAGGAGCTTTCATTGTGAGGGAGACATTCCCTAAAAAAAAGTCTTGGTTTATTCTTCATTTATCTGGGCTCCTCAACTGCATTTGGATGAAAAAGTGGTTTTGTCTGAAGATCAGGGAGATCTTTGCAGGCCCTGATTTTCCTTGCCAGACCTTTGTTGTGCAGCAGCACATCAGTAGAGAGAAATTTGCTGAAGGTTAATGCAAAGACTGAGCAACATGGATAGAAAGAAATCTTTTAGCCCTTCTCTCTACCTCTGAGGGCAAGTTTCTTATCATTTACTGTCTCCTCTCACAGGTTATTTATTAAAACTGACTCAGATCAATTAGTATCTTGGATTTCTAGTTTTAAAATGGATTTGTTAATGCAGTGACTGTTACCAGTCTCAGCAAATACTTGGTAATGTGACTTCCAAAGGTGCTTTTAAACATTCGTTGATTAAAAAATAAGCTGTCAGTCCATCCACCACAGATGCTTAAGGATGGCAATTTAATCCTCAGAAAGCACATTTTCTTATTGGAGATTAAATATTTTTGCAAGTTAAAAGAGCTGCCGTGGGCTGAGTTGTCACCTAATTATGTCAGTCTCTGGAATGTTTTGATAAGCACATCAGAGGAGATGTTTTCATCTTGATGCTAAATCAGATCACGTCACATCCTAAATTTTACAAGGACTCCTCCTGATGAAACCTTGACTTCTCAGTTGCCCTGAGAGCAGAGCCTATTGAACCGAAGCTGAGGGGCCTCATGTTTTGTCAGGACTGAGAATGAGCCCACTTGAAGGTTGCTGGTTTGCTTTTTTTTTGGTAAAAACCCCTGGAATTCTAGGAAGAAGCTCGTGTTGGTGATAAGGAATCCAGCAGACAAAAAACCACCCCACACTGCTCAGCTCGACGAAAAGAAGAGTCTGTTTAGAATCGCAGTCAATGTGTCAATAAACACAAATCAAATGC
Source organism: Chaetura pelagica (assembly GCF_000747805.2). Classification (NCBI taxonomy): domain Eukaryota; kingdom Metazoa; phylum Chordata; class Aves; order Apodiformes; family Apodidae; genus Chaetura; species Chaetura pelagica. The sequence continues at coordinate 218,377 of NW_009954236.1, read as the reverse complement.
AAATTAAATAAAAGCTTTTCATCTACTCCATTCTCCTTGAGATCAGACCAAAATAAATGCCACACAACCAAATGTTCCAGAAATAAAACCACTCTTGCAACGAGGCCAAAAAAAAAAATAATGAGATCGTCTCCGTGCCTTTCCAGCTGCTCAGAGCTGTTATTTCTCTTTGTATTGCAAGAATATTCAAAGATTTGGGTTTAAATTGAAACCAGTTGTGGCAGGTGTTGTGGAGGGGTTGCTGAAGAGTCTCAGCATAAGTGTCACTGCATGGAAATGCCAGAGCTGAGAACAGATCCCAGATATGATTTCTCAGCTCTCCTCAATAACCTGCGTTGCCTCTTCCATAGGAGAGGTCTAACCTGAAATAAATAGTTTGGGTTTTCAAGCCAACCTGCAAAGTTACAGTCATAGGATCCTGGGATTGTTTCGTTTGGAAGGGACCTTAAATATCACCCAGTTCCAACCCCCTGCATGGGGACACCTCCCAGCAGCCCAGGTTGCTCCAAGCCCCATCCAACCTGCCCTTCAACACTGCCAGGGATGGGGCAGCCACAGCTTCCCTGGGCAACCTGGGCCAGGCTCTCACCACCCTCACACCCAACAATTTCCTCCTCATGTCCAACCTCAATCTCCCTCTTCCAGTTTTAATCCATCCCCCTTGTCCTCTCCCTCCCTGCCCTTGTCCCAAGTCCCTCCCCAGCTTTCCTGGAGCCCCTTCAGGCACTGGAAGGTGCTCTAAGGTCTCCCTGGAGCCTTCTCTTCTCCAGGCTGAACACCCCAACTCTCCCAGCCTGTCTCCAGAGCAGAGCTGCTCCAGCCCTTGGATCAACTCTGTGGCTCCTCTGGACTCTCTCCAGCAGCTCCATGTCCTTCCTGTGTTGGGGGCTCCAGACCTGGACACAGCTCTCCAGGGGGGTCTCGCCAGAGCAGAGCAGAGGGGACAATTCCTTCCCTCCCTGGCCCTGATGCCCACACTAGTTTCTGGTGGTTTCTGGGCTCCAGTTCCCAGCTCAGGCCTTTTATTTTTCTCTCTCTTTTCTTTTTCCTCTGAGAAGCCCAGGAAAGATGATGCTCTGAGGACAGACCCTGCATGACTTGTAGTTTTATCTCAGCCTGTATCTCTTCTTCAAAAGTGGTAAATGATATTTCATCATCATCATCTCTCCAGGGGCTGAAGACTGACTAAAGGCAAATCACACAGGTACCAAAGAAAAAGCCCCCAGCCCAGGAAGCCTTGTTTCCTCTGGCAAATCCTGAGATCATCCCAGGATAATCTCACTGATTTGACTAAAAAGCATTAATATTAAAGCCTCCAACATGCTGTTGATCTACACGGATGATAATTAATTAATGATAAAGGAAAAGAGGGACTGATGATGTGGCCTCTTGGCTGCTTTGTCTTCCAGAAGCATTTTCATGCCATTGAATCCAAGCAATCAAGGTGTTTCATTGATAACCATGTGTGTCAAACTGGGGTGTCCATGCCTGTGCCCCTGGTTTTGAGCCAGGAACTCCTTGATGGAACCAGGCATGACCTTGCAGGGCCAAGCAGCCAAACCCTTTGGTATCTGAAAGCCCATTAATCCCACAGAAAGGTTCTACCACGCTGCTGGAAAAAAAATGGTTCTTCCCATGCCCAGCAAGCAGCTCCAGCAGAAACCTCTCCCAGTTCTAGCAGCTCGGTGGCTGGATGTGGTTTCCATGGAAATAGACGTCAGATCAGCAAAAAAACAGGGCAAGTGTTGAAAATAATCTCTGTTTTGAAAGCTTGCTGCTTTTCTGTCACAATATTAACCTCCCTCAAGGTAGGATCTTTTTCCTTTTTGGTGCAAAATCCTTGTTTTTAAGAGTCTGCACAACCAGGGTGGGTCCCTTCAGAGAAGTCCTTTTTTTGTGGGGGGTGGTATTTAGGGAATGGAGACTGTCGTGCTGGGCTGGCATCTTAGCAGGTTTGTGCTGTTCCCCAGCCTTTTGTATCAACTCCTGGTGGAACTCAAGTGACCGTAGCTTGGGAATTGTGCAGGAGTGATTTGTAAGGGACGTGCCAAAATGCAGCCAGTTCATTTAAAGCCCATTTGGGAGCAAATCACTTCTCCAGGCTTGGCAACGGGATTCCCTTGGGAAGGGAACAGCTCCCGGTGCCGACTGCAGGACAAGGATGGATCATCTTTACACAGCCATGATGTACACGCCGTGGAATCTGCTTTGCTGAAGCTGTTTTGACTCACTGGTGTCACCCCAAAGAGAGGGTAGTTGTCCCCCAAAACACACTGGGGTGATGGTCACCATGGTCTGGAGGTGATGATGGTCTGGAGGTGACCAAGGGCCTTGAGGTAGGTGACCATGGCCCTGAGGTGATGATGGTCTGGAGGTGAAGGGCCCTTGATGACTGTGGCCATTAGGTGACCATGGTGCTGAGGTGAGTTGCCATGGCCTTGAGGTGACGTTAGTCCTGTGGTGACCAGAAGCCCTGAGGTGACCAGGATCCTGAGGGAGGTGGTCCTGGTCCTGAGGTGACCCATGTTCCTGAGGGAGGTTTCCATGTTCCTGAGGTGACCAGGATCCTGAGGTGACCCATGTTCCTGAGGGAGGTTTCCATGTTCCTGAGGTGACCAGGATCCTGAGGTGACCCATGTTCCTGAGGGAGGTTTCCATGTTCCTGAGGTGACCAGGATCCTGAGGTGACCCATGTTCCTGAGGGAGGTTTTCATGTTCCTGAGGTGACCAGGATCTTGAGGTGACCCATGTTCCTGAGGGAGGTTTCCATGTTCCTGAGGTGACCAGGATCCTGAGGGAGGTGGCTGTGGCTCTGAGGTGACCCTGGGGTGACGTGGTCCCGAGGGAGGCGACCACGTTCCTGAGGTAACGACCGCAGCGCTGAGGTGACCGCAGATCAGGAGCCGGCCCCGTAGGGACCCTCAGGCCCACAACTCCGCTCCCACCGAGCCCTCCCGCGGGGCCGGGGCACCGTGACCACCCGAGGCAGCCCCGGGGGGTCTAGCGGGACGAGGGGTCGCGCAGGGCCCGTAGAACCGAGTGTCGTGACGCGGTCC
>NW_009954236.1:207813-213906 GCF_000747805.2 Chaetura pelagica | reverse complement strand
TCCTAGCGCCCCCTTCTCGGCCGCGCCCGCGCGGCCCCCGCCCCGGCAGCTCCAAACCGGGGGGGGAAAAAAAGCCTCTTTCGGGGTGGTTTTTTTTTGGTTTTTAGAGCGTTTTGTCGCATTTTTTTTAATGCTATCCCTTTGTAACGAGGGCTGCCGGGCAGCGGGCATGGCCGCTGTCTGCCGGGCTGGGCAGGGTCTGGGCTTCAGCGGCACCAATTCAATAAAACGTTAAATGAGCTCGAATTGTGCTCCTGAGATCCTGTGGGAGCAGCGGGGCTGCTGGGGTCCTGTGGTGTGCTGGGTTTTAATCCGGAGATCTGTATCTGCCGTGTGAAACATCCACGGCCCTGTAAAGCCACTGAATTGAGGGTAAAAGAGGAGTCTTTGTCTGCACATCTTGAGTGTGGTGGCGTAAAACCGGGACTGAGAATTCCCAGCTCTCCAGCTGGACGTTCAGATCCTGCAGCACCAATAATGATGAACATCTCTGCACTGTACATCAGCCTCAGCCCCCCCAGACTGACTGGAATTACTGCCTGCCCTAACCTCCCTGCCTGTCTTTTGTTCAGCAGCTCTAATTGTGCTTGACAATTTGTATTAGGAGTTAGAAGAAATAAAACTCATGTACTCACTGTTCAGAGGCTCTCTTTGTTATCTAGGGATCCAGTTGATTGAAGCTCTCCCAGGGTTGGCTTCTGGAGCCACACTTTCTTGGTCATGGCTACTTCTGGTATGTAGTATTATTTCTGAAATACTTGTTGTTTTCTTCCCTCTTCTCAGAAATATTTTTAAGTCTAGTGCAGGAAAGCAAACTGCCCCCACCATGCTTCCCTCCCACGTCTGGGCTGCTTTGGAGAAGCTGTTAAAACAGGGGGCTTGAGGAAACAGATCAAAAGCCCTCACAGATGAGGCTGTTAGCAGATGGGCTTCAGCTCATCTGCATGCCATCTGCTCTGCTAACAGAGCTGACTGTCATCTAGACATCTTGGTGATCAAAACTGGTGCCAGTGACACCGTGCAGGGCTGACGTGCCTGCTCAGAGGTGTTTGAAGAGAGAAAGCACTGGCTTGTGTATCTCTTTGAAAACTGTTTTCAGTTCTTGGCTGTGTCAGGTCTTAGGTGACTGCCTTGAACTCTTCCTCAGACTTGTCATAGGAGAGAATGTGTTTCTATTTATTTGTTCTATCCTTCAAAGTACTGATAAACTTGTTCTCACAAGCCTGGGTTTTAAAAGCCAAAATGAAACGTCGGGCACTTGGTTGGTGTAACATGGAGGAAGAATTGCACACAAAATCACCTGCCATGTCTCAGAACCCTGTTGCTGCTGCTGCTTCAAGTTGTCTGCTCAGATCTCAACTGTCATTTCAAGTGACCTTCGTGGCAGTGAACAATAGGGCTATTGTTTAAGTTGCCAAATAATAAAATAGAATCTCAGATTGGTTTGGGTTGGAAAGGACATTGAAGATCATCCAGTCCCAACCCCCTGCATGGGCAGGGACACCTCCCACCAGCCCAGGCTGCTCCAAGCCCCATCCAACCTGCCCTTCAACACTGCCAGGGATGGGGCAGCCACAGCTTCCCTGGGCAACCTGGGCCAGGCTCTCACCACCCTCACACCCAAGGATTTCTTCCTCATGTCTAATATAAGCCAGTTCCTGGCTTAGAATACTATATATTTGGGGTTTTTTTCCCATGTTGCTAGATATCCAAGTGAAGGAGCTGGAGAAACGTGCCTCTGGGCAGGCCTTTGAGCTGATACTCAGTCCCCGCTCAAAAGAAGCAGTCCCAGAATTCCCTCTTTCTCCCCCAAAGAAGAAGGATGTGTCATTGGAAGAGATTCAGAAGAAGTTGGAAGCAGCAGAAGAGAGACGTAAGGTAAATTTGGAGCAGTTTCAGTCAGCTCTGCTCAACTGCTCCGTGCAAGTTGTGCAGTTCTTTTAATTTCCTTGTTGCTTGGGATGAGTGATGAGCAGTTGAGAATGGTAAATGGAACATTGATTGAATGTTGGTGGCTCTTGGGAACCTTTACCTTGTTGCTTGGGATGAGTGATGAGCAGTTGGGAATGGTAAATGGAACATTGAATGTTGGTGGCTCTTGGGAACCTTTCTTGTGGTCTGCACAGCTGTAGCTTTGTTCCCAAAGTGATCTCAAAATGGTTGCTTGAAAAACTGGGGGAAAATGTTGAGAGGGGATGATGCTCTTTCAGGAAGAAGCTGTTTTTCTTGTCTTGAACATGATAACCAGATGAATGTTTTCCTAGAAAACAGTGGTGAATCTGCAATGAGATTTCCCAATCCAATGTCTGACTTGATGTAAGATCTTGCTGTTGAGATGTAGCTGGCAGCCTTTGGCTGTGCAGGAGCTTAAATAATTGAGGTGCATCATCCTGTGTGACCTGAATCACAGGGATTTTTCCAGCAAAATCCCATTTAAGATGACTTCCCAGTAATGACAGAAACCAAACTTCCTGGATAGTCTATATAAGGGTGAAATGTGGGTGGGAGAAGCACCAGGGAGCTTTGTCCTGCATCAGACTTCTGTTGTTCACCAGGAAGATGTCAGAAAATCTTTTCTCTCAGGAGCTGTGAGCTCGACTGGAATCTCTGTAGCTCACAGAGCTTGTGTGTCCTCTTGGTTTGCTAGTCTCATGAAGCAGAGGTCCTGAAGCAGCTGGCTGAGAAGAGGGAGCATGAAAAAGAGGTGCTGCAAAAAGCCATTGAGGAGAACAACAACTTCAGCAAAATGGCAGAGGAGAAGCTGACCCACAAAATGGAAGCTAACAAGGAAAACCGTGAGGCACAAATGGCTGCCAAACTGGAACGTTTGAGGGAGAAGGTGGGTGTGGAGACCCCTGTGGGAGAGGGTCAATCCATGCTCCTGACTTGGGGAACTGGCTAAATAAAGCCAATGAGCTGCCAGGTGAGGGGGTTGCTGTGAATAGATGGGACATCCATGGGAGGTCTGTGGTGGTCTAGCTGGGAATGAGAGGAACAGAATAAATTACCTTGGTTGGAAAAGAGGTTCAAGATCATTGAGTCCAAATGTTGACCTAAGACTGACAAGTCCTTAACTAAACCATATCCCTCAGTACTGTGTCTGTAGGCTCTTTAATCCCTCCAGGGATGGTGACTTCACCAGTGCCCTGGGCAGTCTGTTCCAGAGCCTGACATCTCTTGGGGAAGAAGTTCTTCCCAACATCCAGTCTAAACCTTCCCTGGCACATCCTGAGGCCATCACCTCTTGTCCTGTCACTTGTAACTTCATTGAACAGACCAATCCCCACCTTTTTACAGCCTCTCAGGCAGTTGCAGATCCAGGTCTCCCCTCAGCCTCCCTTTTCCCCAGGCTGGACACCCTCAGCTCCCTCAGCCACTCTCCTGTGGCAGAGGGGATAGATCCAGCCAGAGCAGCACTTTGCTTCAAACCTTCATCCTGTAGCCCCCACCAGTAACCCAGACCCCCCAGTTCCTGCTGGGAGCTGGGGGTGGAAGCAAGCCAGGGCTTGCTGTGCTGGCTGGAGCCTGCAGCTGTGCCCAGGCAGCTCAGCCTTCCCTGCTGTTCTCTTTCAGGACAAGCATATTGAAGAGGTTCGAAAGAACAAAGAAGGCAAAGACCCCGGTGAGGCTGAAACCGACTGACTTCATTCTGGAAACTGATGCTCTCCCCCTCCTCTAAATATCCAAAGACTGTACTGGCCACTTGTTTTATCTTTGGGTTTTGTTTTGTTTTGGGTTTTTTTTGTTTGTTTGAGTTTTTTTTAAGTTTCTAGAAACTGATGTAGAACTGTAAAATTAGATCCAAACTGTACACTTTTCTTTGGGGGCTAGAGGGGAGAACCTTACGTGTTTCACTTTTCTAAAGTGTTGTCTTTCCAGTGTAGCTATCTTCTTGTTGCATCCTTTTCTACTCCAGTGCTCTTGCTGCTGGGTTGGTATCAGCTCTGTAAGACGTTTGTGAAAAGGAATCTGTAGTTACATCCTGTTCCATGCTGAATATGTTACACTTAAAAAATAATCTGACTCTTGTCCCGATCTGCTAAAATACTGCTGTAACTGAGTGACTAAATAAAGCTGCACAGTGCTGTTATCATGAGAATTCCTTCTGAAAGTGACCTGAGGAACAGAGTGCCTTGGCTGAGGCCTGCAGGAGGCAGCCAGTGGCGGGTGGAAAGGGCTGCAGCAGCACTTTTCCTGCCATCCCTGCTGCACCAACTGCCTTTCCCCTCCAGCACACCCATTGTCTTAATTGAACAATTGGAGCTTTGTCTTGACACCTCAGCAGTGATCAGCTGTTGTGTTTTTGGTAAAAGGAGTTCAGAACCACCTCCCTTTGGATGCTGACACTCCAACAAACGAGTCCTTGTTACCACATGACTGATCTGATTATTTTTTTTTTGGTAAGGGTTTCTAGAAGATGACTTGTGCTGTTGAATGGGGACTTGTGTGCTGCTTCCTGCAGTGTCTGAGCATAAAAGTCAGAAACCTGTGCTGTGCTGGGAAAAGTGCTGGTTTGGATCAGAATTGTGTTTTCCTGTCTGCTGCAGGTGTGCTGGGATAGCACATGGTGCTGCTGAACATCATCTGCTCACAAGGAGATGTGTATCATGTATCACCCTTGGGTTTTCCAGGGTGTGTGAAAGGGATGTGATGGACGTGACTACTTGTGCTCTGAGGATAGATGCTTTCTAGGTGGCTTTGGTACAGAGTTGCTGGACTTTGTGTGCCTTAAAAACCAGCCCAAACCCTTCCTCTGGATTCATCCACAGGTAACTGATGCTGCTCTGCAGTAAAAACAAGGTTGCAGTTGCTGTGTGTGTGCAACAGCCACCTGACTTCATCATAGACACCACGTTCTGAGCTGCTTGGCTTTGGGAGGTGCATCTTGGAGTAGGAAGCCTTGAGCTTTCACAGCCCCTGTTAGTGTCAGGCACTTGGACCTGTCTTAACCTCAGTTGTGTCCTGGATCTTGATGCTTGGTTTCAGGTTAATCCCTCCCTGGAGCATCTGGTTCTACCCAGATTTACATGTTCTGAGTGTGGAAAAGCTAATAGAATTTTCTAAGGGGCTAAATGAGTTCTGGACCACTTGACCTTCTGGGGGTCTTGCTAAAGAAGGAACTTCAGTTTAGAAAGTGTTCATGTCTATCACACTTGCTCCCTCTGATTGCATCAGAGTTGTACTTAACCAAGCTGATGTTATGCTGACCAAAAGAAGAGATAAAGTCAGGCTTGATGTGCAGGAAGGCTGGGATCAGATCCTTCCCTGGAGGATTTTTGGAAGTGTTTTTGATTCTTCATAACCCAAGGTAAGAGACTGTACTTGTAGCTGTTGGGGAGCAACCAGCTGCCTTTGGGGGGGACATGGGACAGATTTCGGGGTTTTCATGGCAGATATCAACAGTAGTGTGAGCTGAGAGCATAGATTACATTGTGGAGGTTTAAGTAATCATTGGATCAGGTGTAATTAGCATTAAAAAAACCAGCTTCATTTTCATCTATTTCTCTACCTGTTGAGAAAAGGCCAAATGTCCCAAATCTGGTGTGTGTGGGTTTTCCTCCTATCTTTTCAAGGGTGGGGGAGGGAGGATGACAGCACTGCCAATCCCCAAATGGTGGCGAGAGCACAAAGAGCTGTTTGAACGGGAGGTTTTTGACTTGCCAGAGCTGTCAGATCTCAGCTCGGAGCCTTCTGTTCCCTTATCTGAGTTCTGCTTGACGTGGCTGCCTGCGTTCGTACCCGGGCTCAGCTTCAGTCTAGTTCCTCTGAGAGCCTCTGGGTGGGGAAATGGAAGTTTTGAGGGGTGGGGATGAAATGGGGGATGCAAATAGCGGGAGGATGGTGATGAGCTGAGTCAAGGGGGGGAGCTGTAGCACAGAGATGGTGCTCGGGCAGGAAATGGGGGAAAAAACCGAATGAAATAAAATAATAACTCGCCTTTCTGGTGGGGGAAGCCGGCCTAGGAACAGGTTGCTTTAAAAAATAATGAAATAAATAAGAGCTCCACCAGCGTGTTTGCTGGGCTGGCCAGCCCGCCCTGCGGCTGCGGGTTAGAAAAGCAACTGCAACCCCGGGTAGGGGTGTGGTGAGGGG
>NW_009954236.1:203241-207130 GCF_000747805.2 Chaetura pelagica | reverse complement strand
GGGGGGGGAGCACAGAGCCCACCCACCAAAACTGCTCTCAGCCTGCGTGTGCCGCGGGTCAGCTCGCCTGTGCTGGGAGGAAACCCACCACTAATTAAAATCAGCGTGATTGTGCTTTAGAAGGCACAGGCGTCCCGGGAGCGCCCGGGCACGTCCCCGGCCGGGGCTGGATCATTACGAAAACATCCAGGATGGGTGGATGCTGCTGGAGAAGGGAAATGCTCCGCAGGAAATAATAAGGCGGCCGCGGCGACGTTCCTGACATCGTGTGGGTATGTGGGGGTTCTTAGGTACAGATGAATGATTTCCAGCCCCGGGCAGGGTGTGCTCTGCCCCTGCCCGAGCACGGCAGAGCTTTGCAAATCCAGTCCTGCTCCAGCAAGTTTGGGAAGACCCGGAGTAAACACTTCCCTGCTTCCTCTGAGCGCAGCTTTTCCTACTGCTTTTGCCACAGCGTCTCCCCCGCGTGGGACCAGGGCTGCTTATCCCTTTGGAATTTATCTCCGTGACCGGGTCAGACAGGGCTGAGCCCACTCCCCGTGTCCCCTGGGCTGCAGCAGCACAGAGGTGAGTGATCTGGGCAGCACAAGGACAGCGTTTTCTTCTAAGCTGCTCGTGGAATTTTGCCCCAAATCGCTTCACCTGGAAAGTTCTGCTTTTGCCCACATCCCCCCCCCGCGGCTGCACGCGGGGCTGTTGCAGTTCTGCGCGGTGGCTGCGGGTCTGGAGGAGGTTGGTGAAGTTAATTTTTTTGCTGGCAGCCCCTGTGGTGTTACAGGAAGGTTTAGGAGGCCAGGCAAGGGGTCGGGATCTCCTTCTGTGAGGTGCTGCCCCCAGCCAGGCTGCCTGTTGTTGATGTGGGGCCTCTTCAACCTGGTGAGGTGGGACAAGAGCACTGAGGGACACTGAGCAGCAAACAGCTTGGTTTTATCTGCATCTGGGCTCCTCAGCTTCAGGCAGGCTGATTTTTTTTAAATTTCTCTATGATACCTACTCCATTTTGATGAGGAAAATTACAGAGATTTTAAAAATAAACACCCCCTCCCCTCCTCCTCCTCTTCCCAAACTTTGAAGAATGTTCTGCCTGAAACGGCTGCACTTGCCAGGACTTGAGGTGTAAATCAGCGCTGGAGCTGGATGGGAGCTGGGCTGTTGTCTGCAGAACTTGTCTGAGGAAGAGCTGCATTTCAAACATGTTTGGTTCAGTATGTTTTTAAGGCTGCCAGGAAAAGTCAGCACGAGGCAGCAAGGCTGCCTTTATCTCGGTGGGGACAGCAGTTTCAAAAATGTAAATATGGAAATGCTTGTTCACAAAGATTACGCTGCTGGACCTCACTGATGCAACAGGATGAACTCCCTTGAGCTGTGCTGGTTTTGTGCAAAGCCACACAGAAAGTCAGGAGCTAATAAAAAAGGCAGTAAAAACCTCAAAATGCAGAAGTTACATCTTCTGTTCCTGGAGTTACAGTTGTTTATGTTCTCAAAGGCAGAGCAGGTCAGCTCGCTGCTTGGGGGAGCACAGCTGGTTGTTTGTAAAGACAGAGCCTGCAAACAGGGGGAATCTGGGCTGCTCCTGGAGCAGGAGGTTTGTTTAGGATGTTTAATTTGTTAGGATGATTCATTTGTTTAGCAGTTCCCAGACTTCTGGGAAGGGCTGAGCTAGGTGTCCCGACATGCTAATTATTGTGGCAGTTGACCCTACAGTCATCTTCTCTACCTCTGTACTCCTCCAGACAGTCTGTCTCTATGCAGCATGGGGCACTCCAGAGGTTCTTAAATCTCCCTTCAGCCTCCTCCCTATGACTATTTTTGGAGATTCTTTTATTTCAGCCACGAGCCCTTCCTCCAGTCACGCAGGATTTTACGTATCCCTGGAAAAAAGCCCCAGAGTGTTCAAACAGCCCCTGCTTGATTTTTTTGTTTGTTTGTTTGTTTTTGTAAACCCCACAACAAAACTTTCTTTCCCCCCAAAAAAAGGTTGTTTCACACGGCAGGGACCTGGAGTTCAGCTGCATCATGGCAACAGTGGTGACCGAGAAGCTCAGCCGCCTCTTCATTAACGTGCGGCAGGTCCCTCAGCTGCTGGTTCCCCCCTCTCCTTCCACTGTCAGCAGTTCAGAGGTGCCCAGGATCTTCTGGAAGCCTTACATCGACACTGGCTACCGGCCTGTTCAGCAGACCTGGCGTTACTACTTCTCCACCCTCTTCCAGCAGCACAACGAGGCCATCAACGTGTGGACGCACCTGGTGGCCGCGCTCATCCTGCTGCTGCGCTTCCAGCAGCTCTCGCAGCGGGTGGATTTTGGGCAAGACCTGCACGCCCAGCCTCTCCTCATCATCAACGTGGCTTCCATCACTTACTTGACCTTCAGCACTCTTGCTCACCTTCTGCAGGCCAAATCTGAGTTCTGGCACTACAGTTTCTTCTTCATGGACTACGTGGGGGTTGCCATCTACCAGTACGGCAGTGCCCTGGGGCACTACTACTACGCCATCGAGCCGAGCTGGCACGAGAAGATCAAGGGGTTCTACATGCCCTTAGCTGTCCTGTTGGCTTGGCTGTCCTGTGCTGGTTCCTGCTATGCCAAGTACCAGTACCACCAGTCTGCCCACCTCCTGGGCAGGCTGTGCCAGGAGCTGCCCTCCGGCCTGGCCTACGTGCTGGACATCAGCCCCGTGATCCATCGCATCTTCACCGCACAGCCTGACCCCGCCCTTCTCTATCACAAATGCCAGGTGTTGTTTTTCCTCATCGGTGCCTTTTTCTTCTCGCATCCTTATCCTGAGAAGTGGTTCCCTGGGAAATGTCACTTTTTTGGACAGAGCCATCAGATTTTCCACGTCTGCCTGGTACTCTGCACGCTGGCGCAGATCGAGGCCGTGGTGTTGGACTATGAGTCCAGGAGACAGATCTACTCCACTCTTCAGGGTGACCTGGCACACAACTTCTCTGCCTTGTGCCTCCTCACTGTCACCTGCTCTGTCCTCACAGCTGCTTACATGGCCCAGAAGGTGAAGAACAAGCTGAGCTTCAAAGAAGAGTGAGAAGAGTCTTGAAGAAGCAGCAGGTGAGCTCACCCCAATGGTTGATCTGCAGCCAGCCGTGGTGACACTGGCATCCATCTGGCCACAAAGGATGAGGAGAAGAGGAATGAACTGCTTTGCAAACAGTTACTTGGCAGTGCTCTGTAGGGAAGGAAAGCAGGAGCTGCTTTTTATGCTGTTAAAATTCAGAATTAGTTCCAGCTTGCTCTCAAAATGGTACATTGGTTTAATTCACGTGTCTGAATAAACAGAACAAAGTGGTGTTGGTGATGCAGCCCTGTACCCTGGGAAAGGTTCTTGGAAACTACCAGGTCTCCCAGGAAAAGGTAAGGAGATGCCATCTGGTTCCCTGTCAGCAGAGGCAGAATCTAACCCATGGAACCTGACTGGGGTGACCTTGTATAAACCACAAACAAGGACAGCAGATTGATTTAGTATCATTTCAGGCCCCTTTTAGATGCCTTGGGAGTTGCAGAGAGCTCTGTCCCTCACCCAGTGAGAGGGTGGGCTGGGTGAGAAAGGCCCTTATAAGTGCAGTAAGAGGAGAAGCAGAGCAGGGTTAGGGCCGGTTTGATGGAGGCTGAGCCCCAAGGGCAGCAACAGCTCTGCACCCTGTGCTGGCTGAGGTGCTGTGAGCAGGTGCTGCCTGCAGAGCTCGAAGCTTGCGGCCCAGCTCCGAGCAGCAGGTGTGAATGCAGCAGAGGGACCAGCTGGGCCTGGGCTGCCCGCACCTCATGGGGGGCTGATGCGGATCAGCTGCGGGGCTGGGGAGGAGGGGGCAGAGCGAGGGGCTGGGCCGAGGGCAGCAGAGCAGGAAACCCAGCGGTGTTGAGCAGCTCTCTCG